>NC_064305.1:2473634-2573634 GCF_023373825.1 Bactrocera dorsalis | reverse complement strand
GATACTTCGTCGGGTTATTGGCAAATATAAAAGATAAGCCGTGTTAATATAAATAATTATATTAATTTACATATTTATAAATACATACATACACACAACATATATTAGAAACAGGGGCGTACGTAGAAACAAATGGCAGGGGGTTTGCTGTTGAAGTTTTGTATCATGCTCAAAAAGGGATGAGAGGGATGTGAATAATTAGTGCTGCCAATGTGTGTTTTTCTATTGTTTTATAAAAGGTTGGAGCCATGTGTAGAAGTTCACGCAAGTGAGGAAAGTTCTCTGAATGCCATTCACTTGGGAGTTTAGATGTGGCTCAAGCAGGTCACGACTTTCGGTCTTAAACCAAGTATCTTCTGGATAGCCAAAAAATATCCATTTGAAGGCGAGCTAAAGTGAGAAGGCGAAACGTGCCTCCTCAGGGTTGTACTGAGTAACGAGCAACGTAAAAACACCGCAAATGAAAAGTTCAAAACAGCCTCGGATGAGAGACTTCTCGGCTATAATCTCGTAAGCGGTGTCTAAATCAAGAGAGAAAAAGAAAAAGAAGAATATAATGCTTTAGGTGAATTATTCATTATCATTCATTTCAACAAATTTTTTTACAACTTCTGGGCTGTGACGACATGATGTTCAAAATTCTTATGCTCGAAACATCAATATCTCTATAGATGTTGAGAAAAGCAAGGTCGTGGAAACTGTCTTCACTAATGGCAAACCGCAATTAAGTTGAACATGTATGGCTTACAACTCCGGCGAGGTTGTTTCAACCCTCTAAAACCCTCTTCGCGTTCGTCTCTGATAAACTTTGGTCAATTTGACCTCCCTAATATCGATATTTTCTATAAAGCTTGCTTCCACAATTAATTTATTGTTTAATAAGTATATCCGCGCCGTTACAACGCACAACAACAACACGCTTTATCGAACAAATTAATATAAATTTTTATCTTTGGTACAAAGCTTGCCACGCGAAACACGCTTCCTTAAAAAATTTTAAAATTTGCATAACAAAGTACTATTCTTCATAGATGTTAGGTTATGCGCATACACTTAGCTCTATCTATTGAAAATATCTCGTTTTCCAACACGCAACTGTTGAAGGCGTGAAATGTAACGGCTTCATCGCGCCTACCAACCAAAAATGGACGCGACAGATTAAAGCGACAACAATGCAAAAATAAAAAGAAATAAATCAAATTTAAAGTAGTTTTGATTTATGGAGTGAACAAAATTAATGATGCCACCTAGAAGGCGAAAAGCAACAAAAAACATTACAATAACAAACTTAACAGCGCGATAAGAAAATCTTCAACTAAGCTTACACTTGAAGACATATAAGGAAAAGCGCCAAGAAAACTAAAAATAAAACATACAAAACACAACAAAAAACATCAAAATACCAAAAAAACCCAAAAAAAAAGAGAAAAAATACGAAAAACAAAATATTCAAAAAACCATAAACAAAGAGAAACAAAAAACACCAGCAGCTTAAAATAACAATAACAAAAAAATACAACAATGAAAATTTAAACAAAAACAGCGATTTAAGATTTTGTGAATAGACTGTGTGCCAGCAGGTGAGATAAAGCCAAAAAACTGATAGCTGAAACAAAAGCTCCACAGCTTGCAGCGCAACGCATTGTTGCTTGCCACACAGCCTCTGCTGGACCTGTGCAGGGGGTGTCAGCTTTTGGGCAAATATATGCAAATGCCTAAAGAAAAATGACGCTTGTCAGTAATCAAAACTTGGCTTATTAATAAAGCATGGTATTAGCTGCGTTAGGTGGCGACAACAAAAAGTAAGACTTATTTCTGTTAACAACAAATATTTCGACAATTTTGTTAAACAAAAACGTTTGAGAAAAAGTCATAAATTTTGTATCTAAAATTAAAAAAAAAAATTGTGTGAAGCAAAACCGGAGTACAAAAATGTTAGTAGCTTTGCCTACACAGCCAAATATTTGCTTAGATGCCCACAAGCTTATGAATTTTATTGAAAAATTCGAGGAAAAAAATTTACACCAAAATTGGTAAAACAGCTAAACATGAAACCGCAAACGCTGGCGCCACCGTGACCACGTTCGGCGTATACAAATACTCGTAATATTCAAAATTTTATTCGAATTCGTTTATTTAATTTTATTTGCATTAATATTTGTGAAAATTTTGAGTCAAAATTTGCATCACAAAGGTGACAATTTAAAACCCTTAGAGGAGAAAAAATGTAGCCAAGATCGGTAATTTTTTGTAGAGTTTTTTAAACTAAGCAGCAGAGTGTAGGCATCGCTACCGAAAATTGTAGACATCCGTCTGCAACCGGCGGATGCAGTGGTATATCGAGGGCTCGTTCTGGATAGGAAGCATTCATGTAAGCCGAAATATCGAAAAGAGAACAAAACAGGCATCGATTGCCTTGTACTGCTGTAAAGGAGCCATTCGCAAAAGGTGGGGTCTCTTAACGAAAGAAAGGTCTTCAGGCTCTACGACAACATAATCAAGCTCATTATGTTCTATGGAGTCTTTACAGGGTGGAGGGCTTTTGAAAGACCACACCTGCAAAGAAATTCGAGAACGTTTAACGGGTGGGGCTCATGTGTGGTGCACTAATGTTCACAGCAACCATGGCACTCAACGCCATTCCTGAGCTTCTTTACGCTTGAGTGAAAGATTGGTGGAGAGGTTTACTGTCAGGAACTTTCTATCAACTCCAGCCTCAAACATCCTGACTATTGCAGTGCCTTTCAAGCCGAAGTTTCAGCCATTAAGGTAGCAGTAAGTTTCCTTCAGAGAAATTGCCATATAATCAGATAGCAGTGCGACGATACTAACCTTGGATAATTTAAAGTATTGGTCAAGGAGTACCTATCAATAGCATCGAGTGTCTTGTGATAAGACTGGTTGGTATGGGTGGCAGACCACAGCGGAATCGCAGGAACTTCACAAATATAATTTTTTGAAGAAGCCCGGTATCTCAATATTCTAGCTATAAAATTATTTATATTTTTATGTAATATTTTTAATTTCATTTAGGGATTAGTGAGCAATCTTAACTGAGGCATACGAATCTTTTGGCTATCAATTATGGCTTAAGCTTTGGTAACCTCCTTCTTCGCAAAACCACGAAAATTTAAACACTAGTTTTTTTGGCGCCAATTTCACGTGCGTCACAGGTCATTTGACAGTTATTATTTCATAGAAGAAGACGTAGAAACCGCGAAAGTTAGCGAACTTCGCGAGCATCATCTTCGTAGACCACTCTTAGTGTGTGTGTGTTTTTTTATATTTAATTTTCTACATATCTATTAGTGTCTGATGTTAAATTTATGGCTCAGCCAGTCAAAACGATTTGTCCAAGTGTGAATATTAGCACGAAAAGTGCCATATTGCATTAAAAATTAAAAAGTTATTAGCGAAAATGTATTCAAATGAAACCTGACATAAGCAAACAAAATAAGTTGACACCTTTCTTTCTTTGTTTTTTTTTTTTTATATTGCTTTCCGATAATCCGATCTCTTATGCATTTTTTATTAATTTATTTTGTGACGTATGTTTTTAAAATTACTTTCGAAAGAGTTTGTTTCTCTTTGTTTATTCGCTGGTTTGGTATTTCCGTTGCGTTAATATACTGGTCTTCCTTGGTTGGAATCACAAAAATATTTTTTCATGAATTTGTTGCTTTATAAAAGCGAAAATATATATCGGATTGAAGATGCGTTCCCGACATTTTTTTTACTCCGCATTTTTAACATAATTCTTTTGGTATTCTATAAAGTTTTGTTTTAAGAAAAAAAGGAAAAACATTTCTATACCAAAATTCTTGAAATGGCAGAGATCCCGGAACGAAAATACCTGCACTTTACTTCAGTAAATTTTAGTCAGAAAGCATCCTGGATTCACTTTTTTCACATATTCCCAGTTGGGGCTTATTTATAATGAATGTATCCAACTTCTCCATATTATTTTTAGAACTACGTGAATATATTTATAAGTAGGCCATCAATTTGTATGCTAATTAACTGAATTGCTCTTTAAAATCTCGCGCTAAACACATACAGCGCATGCGCAACTCATGGAGCCAACATAAGCGTATATGTATCAGTGCATACGGCCACAAATAATTGTGAGTACATAAAAGTAAACATAATTGTTCGTACACAAATTGTCGAAGGAGTGAGAAACACGTCGGGCATACAAAACACGGACATAGATAGCAACAACGCCAACAAATTACCGAACAAAATTATTGCTGGCACAAGTGCAAAGGTGCTTAGGAGTTTACAATGCGTATATGACGCTTTACAGAGGTAAAGACATAAAATCTTACACGTATACTTATATGCCAGCCTATACTTAGAGGCTTGTACTCGTGTTCTTTCGGCTATTTAAGTAAACAATGCAAGCGTGTAGTTAGAACATTTGAACTCTACGAATTCCTGTGTTTGACAAGTGTAGCAAAACCATAAAATTCACAAAGGCCACAAGAACGGATGAGGAAGCGGCTTTGACGACATCGGCAATGAGCTACAAAAATTTTTGTATACGGATTATGAGGTTGTTGAATTTTTGTTGTGGTCTGTAAATTTATATGAGATTATCTTTACGAATAATACATCCTTTAAAATATGTGCAAAGCATGCTATAACTATCTGCGTAATATTCTTCTCAAAGAAACGATACAGAAACTCTGTGGAAAATGTAACATTTTGGTTGAACTAAAATTACAAAAATGTATTTTATTCCAGCTCGCAAATTGGCAGAGGTTTTTCAAGCTTCATGTGTATAAAATTCAACTCGCTCATTAAAATCGAAATCGGTATCCACGTTCTCCCAAAAAGTAAATAAAAAAAGTTTGAAAAAAATATCACTTTCGTTCGACTAAAATTTCAAAAATGTCTTTAAGTCTAGCTCTCCAATGTTCAGGTTTTTTTCAAGCCTGATGTGTACAAAATTCAACTCACTTATTCACGTTGAAATCGCTATGCACGTTCTCTCAATATCCAACGCCTAAATTCAACAATCACATAAACCAAATAAACCAATACTTTTGAGTGTAGCATTTCAAAACAAATCAAGTGAAGCAACAAATAACACCTAACAATAAACAAGCAACCACACATGTAACTTACAATAACAATAACTACCACTTTTGCATACCATCGAATACAATAACAACATAAACGGAGAAAACGACCAACGAAACGCACAGAATGCGGAAGGTCAGTGCATGTTTAATGATCCTTTGGTTCTGTGAAAATCCCAAACCAAACAAAATACAGTCAAATACCTTCAAATAAGCAAATAGGCGGCAGTGCGAACCGTGCAACAATTGCAATAACAAAGACTGATGATAAGTAGGTGCAGTACCGAAGCAATCATCTAGAGACAGTGCATTCGCGGGAGGGAGTGAGTGTGAGAGCGAGCGCACCCGCACATTTACAAGAAAGTACTCGTGCTGCCATTGAACAAGTTTTCATCATTTTTTTAATGTGGCAAAGGATCATAAAATCAAAACATACACATATGCCCAGTTAATGGCCATAAATGATCGACGAAAAAAGTATCTCTGTAAAAACGCCAGCATGCCAGCATTTTTTATTACTTTTGAGTACTGCACACGTAACGTGACGTAACGCCAAGAGCAGACCAGCGCCAGTGTACACCCACCCAAGGCATATGACAAATTGCTTTAACACCTTCACAAATGCCGGAGCCTCAATGTGGCGTACCACAGTTGTAAGTCGAGCGCGTAGGGTTCAGTGTCGTCTTCGCTTAACTTCACTACAATTTTTTTCGACTGCTTGAAGACTTACGCGATCGCACGCTGTGCTGCTGTTAATGCCTTTACTAAGGTGATAAAACCTGTATAGTTGTTTGACCCAATTTGTTATGTCGAAAACATAATTAATTGTGTGCCGGAAAGCAAAGGTATCACGGCGATTGTATGCGATCTACTATGATCATTATGATCATTAAAACCAACAATGCTTTATGGGTATCAATAGTCATAGAAGGTGGCATGTAGCAGCATTTTTCACACCCACGTTAACCTGGAAGTACAACATTTATTTACTTGTGTCGTGGCGTGTGACCAAGTGTAAGTAGGAAAAATGTTTGAGAGATCTGTAGTATTCTGTTTTGCCGTTAGATTAGCTGTCTGAAGCAGCGGCGCCTATACTACGCGATTCACGTGAGTTAAGAGGCCAAGAGATGAAGTGGAGAAAATTTTTTAGAACAGTGACCAAAAATATGATGAAAGAAAAGCCCTTTGAATAAAATAACACTTTCCTTCGACTAAAACCACAAAAATGCCTTCATTTTATAAAAATTGAACTCTTTTCGTAAAAAACAAAAAAACTTATTTTAGCGGGTGGTTTCTGAACATCTCTTTCTTCCTCCCAATCTTTGCTGTTGAAAAGGGATCTCGTCTGTCTTTTGGTATGCTCGTTATGTCTGTGATAGTTTTACGAAAAATAATTCAATATTTAAATTAATTTCGATAATTTTCTTAGCAATCTTTTATATCATCATCTGATTTCTTAAGCAACTTACTTTCTTAAAAATCAAAACGTTTTTTCTGTTTCGAATAATAATAAAAATATTTGATTTAAAGCAACTTAAATAAAATGTTATGAAAAATGTCACCCATATGCCCGAAAATATGTTCTCATTCCAAATTGCTTGGAATTTGATAAGAAGCTCACGCACAATTTTTTAAATGATTTTACTGCCACATAAAAAGAAAGAAAGTTATTTATAGATTATACTCGCTTTTATGACCTGTTAGCATTGCTTTACTTAACATTCCTTCGCGCTGATTAGCCACCCCCTGTCTGCGCATGGCTACGCGGCGGTTTTGATAAAGCCACAAAGGCTTGAAATCGGCGCAACCCAATCATCGATAATAATTTCGCGCGAATTTTATTTCTTTGCACTGATTTTCATGGAATCAGTCCAACTATCTACACAATCGACGTCAATCGATATGTATGCGATATGTGCCTACAACCCGGTGCATTTCCTATTTATTAAACCTTCAGTTGTTGCGGATACACTCGGGGCCTCATTACGCTCGAAACGCAGAGCTAGCCGTAAAATCACTTGCCATCGATTTTTATAACTTCTTATATCGCTAATTGTTGATGGTTGCCTGTCGGCTATCGGCTGTTGGCTGTCAGCTCTTGACTCTCGCCGTTTGAGTCGCCTACATTTGCTCGAAAAAATAGTGAAATCGTAAAAAAAGCGATCAAAATTTTACAAAAAAAGCTAAAATCATTACAAGCGTCACACATAAACTTCGTCAGCTTCGCAGGCCTCCGAAGTTGTCACAAACGCCACGCGGCGCTGCAGTCATAAAAACTGCCAAAAAGGCAGCTGACTGGCGTCAAATTGTTGCTGCTTTTATTACGATAATTATATGAGTCCGCATGTACATAACTGTGTATAGCTTTGATCAATATTTAGGGTCTCAAATCAGATATACAATTTTTGATATTTAAGCGTTGCTCAGTTGCCTTTTTGGGGCGTCTGAAACAAGCCACCGCAGATGACTGTTCACCAATTTGGGAAACTCTATAAAATTATAAGTACTAAATTAAAAATCGACATGACGCTTAAGCCGCGCATAAACAGTCACACACACACACATACATGTACATAGGTATGCAAATGTAAGCGCGCCTTAATACAACGTTTTAATGCTTTGCAAATGCGCAGCTATTTTTAGAATAAAGCAGCATGAAATAAATTTAGAAACTCATAAAAATCTTGATTTCTCGAAACTTAGTTGCAAGGCACATAGATAAATCCCGCTGCACACATACATACATATCGTCACCTGAAATGCAAAACAGCGTAACAGCAATTTTCATAAGTTTTGAGGCGAAGGAAAACCATTTAACAGAAACCAGCAATATTGAGAAAAAATTTGAGTTTTGGTTATAAAGTGGTTATAAAGTGGTTATATATTGGTTACATATTGGTTATGTATTAGTTATGATATGCTCATATTAACCCTTATAAAATGGTTATATATTGGTTATCATACACTCATATTGCAAAAAAATTAGAGTTTTCGTTATAAAATGGTTATATGTATATAGGTTACTATATCTGAAAACGATTTTCAATTTTCTATTTTTTTGATGATATGTTGTTTTGAGTTTTAGTTGACGATATTTACATTGATAGAGTTGTATGTTCGTGAATTATTTCTAGCTCGTAAAATTTGTCTACTTGTCAATCTTAGATGAATTAAACAACGAGAACTGCTCAAAACCACGTTGACCTCTGCTGTTCGCTTGCAAGCGCGTGGGTGTAAAAAGTGTTATTTAGCTTGTAATTCAGCTTTTGGAATGCGCAAGTAGCAGTGATTTCTACGAAAGGTTACACTAGTAATTTTTTTTTCGGATTTCGAGAGGTCAACTTGGGGAGTCTTCAAAATAATGTAAAAAAAATATGTAATATTAAATAAAAAGCAAGCAAAAAAGAAGTAAAATGTTTTTTTCTTCACTGAAGATTAGTTTTTCTCTTCGCCAAATTTAATATACTTGTATGTATAAAGAAGCTTAACAGAAAAACTTGCGTAAGATAGTGAAACGATTTTATTTTCAATATTAAACTTCCTTACTCAGCACGAGCCGTCCAATTTTACTTCGGCAAACTGAAACGCTAAAGCGAACTTACTCTCACACGGTTGATTATCTAGATTTTTATTTATCTGGTATTACTTTCACTCCCTTAGTTACCAGAATTTTTGTTTATCTGGTATTAAATTTGGACTTTGTAGAGTTGCCACTAACATCATTTGCTAACGCTCAAAACCGAAATTTCATTTATGAAAGTTAGGGCTGGTAGGTGAAAAATCGTAGTCGTAGTCCGCCACACTTAGACCATCATTCGACCCATTGTGTTCCCGGATGGTAACCAATTTAAGCCCTATCCAGCAACTCCATCGATTTAGTAAGAAATCTGATTCTTTTCCACCCCTGCTGTGCAGTGTCTCTTAAGTTGTAGCATTGTGAGCCGTAAAATATGTTCCTTCTCATCCGGCTGAAGGCTGCGCATTCGCATAAGTAATGTTCCCCCGTCTCATCTTCATCCGCGTATGCTCTGCATTAAGCCAAATCCACCTTTCGCACTTTCTGAAGGTGTAATCTTTAAGGTAGATGTCCTCTGATGATCCCTACAATATTACTAAGCTCGCTTTTGCTCAGAAATTGGAGCTTTTTGATCTGTATTCCATCAGCACTACCCCAAAGTAAATTTGTGATGTGCCTTGTGTTGACTATGCTCCGAGACTTGAGATGTTTCTCTGGGGTGGATTCAAACAGTCATTGAAGAAGCTGATTGGCCTGAGGTAACTTAGAGGAATTGTGAAACCAGCTGCTCCAAGCGTGCCAGCCCTCTATATTTCCATTTCCTTCTAATCCTGTGCATATTACTCGGTTCACTTATAAAATTAACCGATTTACTTACTAATAGTCTCGTAATTGCCTGTTTGCATAACCTGACGCAATGAGACTTTGTATCGGCATTACGGCCTCAATAGCCGCGGGGCTATTCACTATAGAGTGTTCATGAAGTTGGTTGCTGGTTAGAGCAGAAGTCCACTTGGCATCTCCTGTTATGCCCAGAATTTCGGCCTAAAATGCTTATTGTAATCATTTAGTTTGAAGATGTCTTCTGTGTATCGATTACTGCAGAAGAAGCCAACTTTTGTTCCTGATTCAGTCTTTGATACGTCAGTGACTATGTAGATATCGCCATTGAAACAGTCAGTCACAGAGAGAAGAGGCAATCTTCTCTACTGAGGAATGAAAATGTACCTGTTTACTTCCTCGTAGGTCTTCTTTTCCCGGTCGCATTGTCAACTTAACCCGTGTTCATTAACAAGATGAAGCCTGAAACTATGCCTGTAGTGACGCCTAGCCTGTCCCCCATGATCGAAAATCATGAGTGGGCTGGCCTTAAGCGTTGCCTCATACTTCACTTGCCTGTTTAGTGGCCGGATGCCGAGGATAACGTCCAGAAAAGTGTTAGTGTTAGAAGCTTGTCAAAACGGATAAAAGTACTAGACCCGCTTTGTGAATGTATGTATGTATATTATTTACAAATATACTTTTCTTTTAATTCAATCAGCCCTCTCAGTGCAGTATGGAATTGTCAGGTAACACAAGGTTTTCTGTAATATTTTGAACTTTATGGAAAGAGCTTCAACTGCAGGCATGAACTCACATCTCCCGAACGTAACTTGAAATGAAATGATTTTTAACCGATCAAGCGTTGTCACACGTCAGCATTACTCGAAATTATTTGAAATTATTTGGAAAATACTCAGAGCTGGTCCAGAAGGCAAACCCCTTGTTATTAACTGCCGAAAGGTGATAGCTAAAGAAATTGGCAGTGTTGGTAAAGTATCGAAGAAGATTTCGATATTTGAATGTCTGTTATTAACAATTTTTATTATTACTTCTTATTTCTGTTAAATTTTTTGACATTCTAAGCTCATTTAAATGAACTTTCAAAACTATTGTGTGGGTCAAGGCATTGGCAACATCCACCAAAATCAGCGCCTGCATACGCGCATCGCCAGTGACAGATTTTAATAACCGAAAGAAAGAGTAAAACACGAAAGTAAATGGCTATCTGGTATTAACCTGTTTCTCAAGCAGCAACGGCAGCAGCGCCACCAAATGCCGATTCAAACAAGAATACCATTTTGAATGCCGATAACAGAGGCGATGCATTAAATTAATGCATCAAACAGCCATTGAGCGCTGCAAAGATGCAAATAAATACGTTGCGCGCACATACATGCATACACATGAGCGTAGTGCTGTAAATGTGGGCCGAGTCAAAGTCAACTACACACACAGCGCGATAAGTTAATGAAACGACGAACAGTTAACACTTTAATGCTCGAGCACAACATACGGAGGCCAGCCAACACCAACCTCCAGCCTCTCCCAGCTGCACATAAATCAAACGCGAACGTATCTCCGCGCCGAGAAATGAAATATGTACACAAATATTTATACATTTGCGCACACACACACACACACGCACAGCGCGCATTTACATACACATAAGCGCGCGGCTGGGTAATTTGTCAAAAAATATTCTACGATGTAATCAACGCCACCGTTTAATTAGACGCTGCAGCATGCAGCAGCCGGCCGCGGCATATGCGCTTGGCGCGCGCAGTTGATTTCTTACTTATTTTGGCCGCTGCAACGCACATAATTTCCTTATTAACATTTCTCTCCTTTGTTTTCGAGCCAAAAAAAAATTGAAAAATGAAATATGGCAACACCACAGCGCACAATGGGCTAAGTACATTATTGAAAAAGTACAAGGAAAATGTATAAAGAAGAATAAATCTGGAAGCTGTGCGCACAACACCTGTATACGCGCCGATCTGCATACCAACAGCGCACAACCGGCTTAGCGGCGACTTGGCGCGGCATTGAGGGCGGTGGCGGTGCAGCGGCGTCCATAGAACAAACACAAACAATTCGAAATGCTTGATTGAAAATGAAAAGCTTGTTTGTAGGAATTCCTAGCTAATTTACATGTATATGCGCTGGCATGGCAGTCGGCGACAGCACACGTACGCAGGGCGGACAAGCGCGGCTGGACGTAGAAAGAAAGTCATAGCGGTGCGGACGTTGGCGCGCGCAGCGAAGAAATGTAGCTCATTAAAAAACTATAAATTCACTCGTATATCCATTTTTTCAGAAATTTCCCAACAAGCAAACAAGCAGCGCTGAGTGGCAGAGGTGTAAAGCAGCTAGAATAGTCGGCGTGTCCTCTGCCAGCGCCCCGCTGTGTACCGCCTGCGCGGCACAAATAAAAATACAAACGTCAACTGTGCGTCATTATTACACTTCTTTACACATTGCTTTTTTTGTTTGTTTGTTTTGGAAAAGTTGTTGCAGCAACCGTTCTAAGACAAGCTTTATATGCGCACACAAAACGCCAAGCAGGCAATGTCATCGTGTTGAAGACACGTTGAACGCGGCGACTACCACAGCTGCCGCGTCAAGCACACTTTGCCACATTTGTGGAATTCTTGGCCAGTTTGCTGCGTCTAATGGTCGCTAGCCTGGGAAATAAAAATCACTTGCCACCTGTTTGGCCGTCTGGCAGAATAAGCGGTTATTTTGTAAATATTAAGCGTTGCCGTAATCCACACACACGCATGCGAGCAGCGCAAACGCTCAATATGTGTACTAATCCCAACTTGGCGTTGCTAGCGCACAGCTTAATTCGACCAGTTGAGCAGGTGTTGGACGCGCGCGCGCACGACCCGCTTGACTTGCCCACTCCACTGACCCGCTTGGTAATTTGTCAAATTGTTTAAATATGCATTTTGTGCGTTTGACATTTTGCGGTTTATTTATTTATTTTGCCACAGCTTGCGTGTGATCGCCTTAAAATCGCTTAATTCATTTCAAGCCAATCGCGCGCCACCGTACAAGTTGCCGAGAAGTTCGCGCTTTATCAGCGCCTGCTGGTGCTGGACATTGATTTAAAGCAAATATTTGTAATTTGATACTGATGTTAGCGCTTGCTCGCGTGAGTTGTTCGCCAAACTTTGATTTATCACTTGATTGCCACTGCAACACAAACAGTAAAGAAGCTTGACAATCTCTGCCATTAGTAGCGGCGTGAGTAGGTCAGTTACTTTGAAAATGTCAGGCAAAAGACAACTTCAAAACGTCAAGTTTTTGAAAATATAAAGGTTAATATGATAATTTTACTTCAATCCGCCCAACTATGGCGAGCTCCACATAGTAATTACCCGACTGAAGAACAACAAAGCGGCGACGAACTGACAAGAGCGCACGAGTGGTTTCAACGTTTTCAAAGTGGTCGTGAGGACATAAATGACTATCAACATGCGGGCCAATCAAAATCCGTAATCACCGGAAATTCCATCGGAACTCTGCGTGAATGCATCAAAAATCAGCTGAAATCATCATTGAAATCCATGGAAATGGAATTGAACATCTCCAAAAACATCGATTTACCGCATTTTGACCGAACGTTTGGGCTTACGAAAGGTGTGTGCACGGCTTGTTCCGCACAAATTGACTGACGGCTAAAAATTGCTCAGAATCCAACATTCGATGGACGATTATTTCACCAAAAATCACATTTTAACCATTTACCACTCTCCGTATTTCACTCGATATGACACCGTGCGACTTCTTCCTTTTCGGATAAATGCATTTGAACACGAAAGGAAAACGTGTTGCAGACGTAGAGGCCATTAAAAACCCTTGCACCGGCATACTGGCCGCCATATCGGCCAACGAGCTAAAACACTCGTTCGACATGCTTTTGGACCGTGCAAAAAACTGTATTGAAGCATAAGGAGACTATTTTGAATAAAATAAATTGATTTCGCCGCAAAAAACATTTCTTCTGTTTTTTTTAAGTCCCGTTTACTTTGGAAAGCACCTTGTACTGTATCGATTTACCTAAAATTTTAAGAGAGTCTTATTTATGAACTTGTCTATGTTTGGAACTAGCCACATACCTAATTATCAATTTTTATATTTAAAAAAATTTGAAGCTCTTAAAAAAGTGGTCAAATAATTTTTTTATGCAGTCGCTATTGCGTGAAGAAAAACTGTTTTTCGTAGAACCAGACTTTGGTGCCAATTATTTGTGATTCCCACTTCATCAGCTGCTAATTTTTTGATTTTTTGATTTTTTCCTGTATTCTTGTAATGTTAATAACTAACTAATAAAAAATGAATACTAAAAAATTAATTGCCTTTTTTACCACACTTCGAAAATTATCTCAAGTTTATGCCTCTAGATAAGAATAGCCCCTTAAAAGTTTTAAAAACACTTGCTTGTCTCTGCTTTTGAATCGGAACATTGTTTTATGACACGATTGTTTATTGAAAACGCTATACTTACCACGCTTGGTTCATAATGTAGATATTCAGCAAAATTGGTCACCAAATATTTCAGATCTTTTCACCATCTTCAAGACTTAATCAATGAAAAAATTAAGAGGAAAATTAAACGAACGATTGTCACAACATAATTACGTTTGTTGCTTCGCATCACCCTCTGACTCTTTCTAAGCACTTCTGCAACTTGTTTTCCCGCCCATGCCCACTCGCCTCAGGATTTTCTAATAAAAGACAACTACATATCTGTATTGTACTATAGTCATATCATATTTATTATGATTTCTTTTCCATTCATCACCATTATCCACGCCTGGGTCATTATTAGCATTATCATCATTATAATTATTATAATTATTATTCACATTGTGATTAGTATTAGCATAATTTAAGCTACGAAAAAAACGCTTATGATAAGCAGCGGCTAACACATGCTCATTAACAATATTTAGATTATCGATATTTGCAGCATGCACATTTCCATCATCATCATTCATAACATGATTAGCATTATTGTTATTATTATTATTAAGATTATGGTGAATAGCATCAATAACATTGTGATTATCGTAATTGTATGCGTGCGCTAAGCGAGCGGCAAAAGCTAAATTGCCAACAACAGCGGCGGCAGTGGCAGCAGCGCCATTAATGGATGCTACTCGCTGTTGTTGCCGTTGTTGTTGTTGTTGCTGTGGCGTTGCATGCACATTAATTTGATTAACATTGGCTACTTGATTAGCGTTTGCATTCATTTGCATAGCGGCCGCTCTATTATCATCTATACTCGCTACGACAGCCTTATTAATGTTGTTGTCAACAAGAGGCATAATATAATGATTATTACTGTTAATATTGTTGTTATTGATGCTAGGTTGACGAAAAAACGGCAGGCGTATACCAAAAAAATTACGCTTCACATTATTGTCACTCACGCCATTGTCGCCATCGTCTTCACCTTCGCTGTCGACAGCAACAGCAGCTTGCTTTTCAACAGCAGTGTGCACATTAAAGTCACCGTTATCTTTATAACTAACCTTACCATTACTATTAAGCCTAATGTTATCAATATCTCCATTGTTATTATTATTATTGTTGTTATCTTCCATAAATGTATTCGTATTTGTATTCGCATCGATTATATTCGTTTTAGTATTTGTTGCTGTAATTTTATTCGTTTTCATGGTCGTTTTAGCATTTCGTTGGCGCCCGAAGTCCACCACGGAAGCGTTCACTTCCGCGGCAGCTTCTTCGTTTTTTGCCAAGTCCACTTGTTGCTGTGCGCGTTGAACGGGCTGCTGTTGCTCAGCAACATGCCCATCAACAATGTTGGCAGCAACATCGTTGTCGTTCGTATCAACATGACTGTGTTGTTGATCGTGAGCTGTTGCCATCGTTGCTTCGTTTGTGGCTTCGGTGGCAGCAGCTCGTCGTCGGTGTCTATGTCTAATGTGGTTAAGTGTTGCTTGCGTTTGCTGCTGTTGCTGTTGCTGTTGTTGTTGACTAAACTTATAATCACTATTACTATTACTACTATAATCAGTCATACTAGGCTTAAGACTATCACTACTTTGACTAACACTACTCTTACTACGCCTATTGCTGTTGCTGTAGTTATTGTTGTTGCTATAGTTATTATTATTATCATTATCGTCGTCATCATCATCGTGACTATGATAATCATAATTGGCGTTTTGATGCGCGTCTTCGTATAAGTAGTTTTTTGGCAAGGCAGGTATTGCATTAACATTATCATTATGATTATCATTACCATTATTAGCATTAGCATTAGTGTAAGCATTTAATTTATAATTACTATTTAAATTATTATTAACATAACTATTTGAGTATTCATCTGTTCGCTGCTGTTGTTTTGGTTGCGCTTGCGCTTGCGCAACCTTCAACTCAGCAACATGTTGCGCCGCGCTCACTGGTACGTCGGCCGTTGCCAGCTCATGCGGCCGCCGTTCTTGATGCTGATGTCGATGCCTGTATGTTGGCGCTGCCAAAGCATCCTTCAGCGCAGCACCCAGCGCTGCTTGACGTTGTGCGCCCGCCGGCGCCTGCTCTCCGCGTTCCAACATTAGGCGCGCCGACATTGGGCGCTTCACCACCACCAGCTCCTCTGCCATTGGTTTGGGTAGCGCTGTTTGCGCCACAGCTATTTGCATATCGGCTTGTGCGCCGCCAGTCGCACTTGCACCAGCACCACCTGTCGCACCCGCGCTTGCACTCCCCTCCTCTGTAACTTCCTTTTTCCGTCGCCCGCGCTTGCGACGCGACGCGGCCAACATAGCCATGATGTCAATCAGCGTTGTCGGCACTAGCGATGCGGCAGTGGCTGTGAGCGCTGATGCCGCTGTTGACGCCGTAGAGCTAGCCGCCGCGCCAGCACCACGCGCTGTCGGTGGCGTCTGCTGGCGCTGTTGCTGTTCGTGTCGCGCCAAAATTTGCTGTCGGTGGCGACTTTGTTTGCGCAGCAATTGCTCGCGTTCATGTTGACGTCTGCGCGCCATTTTTGTGCCGTTGTTGTGATGGTGGCGCACCACACCCTTCGCTGACAAATTATGTTGTTGTTGTCGTTTTTGCTGTTGTTTCCGCCGATTGTGTAGACGACGTCGGTGATTCTTCTTTTCAATACTATTTTTATCGTGCCGCAAGGGATGCTGTTCGGCGCGCTGCAACTTACGGAGACGCTCTTCCAGCAAACCGGCTCCTTGTTGCTGTGGCCTATCGTTGTTGCCCTTGTTGTTACTTTTATTATCATTAACTCTATTATCTTCACTAAGACTATGGCTATCATTATTATTATTAGTAATACTCTTTGCAGCTTCTGTATGCAGTCCTTGTTGTGGTTGCTGTAGGCTCTCCTGTGCTATGTTGCTTCTCTGTGTGGAACTGTTGTCATTGTTATTGTTTTTGTGGGCATTATATCTATTCCGCTGTACGCGTGTGACTTTGGGTGTATGTGTGGTTGTTGTGGTAGTGGAGATAGTGGTGGTGATGATGGGCTTTTTTGTTGTTTTTCTTGTAGTTGAAGAGGTGATTCTACTAATAGTAATATCTTCCAGACGGCGTCGCTCAAAGAGGAAGTGATCCTTGCTGATGCTGCGCGCATGTTTCAGCCGCTTCGGTCCGATGGGCTTAAAGCGCTTCGTGAAACCCACGCGCAGCGTTGCATTGTAGGCATTCGCATACATGAAGTGGCCATGTTCAATGCTCTCACTGAAGTGGCAATCGCGAGTGAGCTGTTTCTGTAAAGAGAGGAGAGAAAACAAACAAAAAATTTAGGATTAATGATTTTTTCTCTGTGATGACACTATAATATATTCAAAAGCTCCTCATATAAAATAATGTTGTAAATGAAACTTGAAATTTTTATCTCATAAAAACCCACTTCGCAAAATTAGGTCTCTTAAGCATAGCCTAACTGCAATAATTTTCTCTCTCGGTCATAATTATGTATCTATGAATGCGTAAATCGCAAATAAATAATAATTTAGTATTCGGTATACGTCATTGGAATTTCCCTACCAAATTACTGGTTTCATATTATGTCCGAAACAATCCTTCTACTCATAAATTTTTAATAGCCATTATGAAAAATATAATTAAGTTTATGCGTCTCTATTTTGCCCATCAGCAAATAGTTCCAAATAGTTCGGTAAATTTCAATCAATTTGACGAATTTATTGGAGTGATCATTATTTCACTCAACCTAGATAAGAGATCTTATCATAAAGCACACTTGCTTTGTGCGGGCGGCGAGGAGACTTCTTGAGGCACGCTAAATGCGAAGTTTATTATATTTTCTATTTTAATTTTGCTTTTCAGTGCCAACCACTCAAAATCATAGCTATCATATTAATTGATCATTAATTTAGTAATACTTTTGTATTAAGATTGGCCGCAAAGATAACGGCATGAAGAAGTAATAAACAAATATTTGTTTACTTCTCACGGTTTTTACACTATACTACTATACTGAATATGTAACATATGTTTTACTTGAAATATGCCTTTAAAACTGATTATTTACTAGGTGGAGAGTTTGGAGAGTTTGAAAAATTCATGACAAACAGCTATCTTTTGCAATTTTTAAGAACTGCGCTTGAAAGATACATTTAAAATAGACTATATAGCAGGTGTAGAGATTGTAGAATTTTTATATATTGCGTAAATTCTTATAGTGATAACATTAAGTTAAGGCTAAGAGCATAAATATTTTTTCAGGTGCCTAACTCGTATTTTTTAAGGTGTATAGTTATATATAATTTAGCGTATAATATCTTCCTATTGCTTTCTTATAGCTGATCTCATATTACTGAAACGATTGCTACTCATTGGTATAAAAAATGTCAAATTTAACTTACCAGTCCCTCCAATCTGCCATGTCGAAAGCACAAAAACCGCCCAACTTGTTTGGCATAAAGCGTAATAAAGAATGGATCGCCATTAAATGGATCACCAACATTATCCATGGTTATGGGCTCTGCAAGAAAAAAAAAACAAAATTGTTAAGTAAGTAAGAATCTATTTTAAACAATGTATACTCAAATTATACAGCTTAATATGATTACTTAACCAATAAGAAAATGACTTCACACTCTTATTAAGCAGCTATCAAATATTTATCGTCATACTGTAAAGTCATTTCACCTATTTTCATATGATGTCATACGAAAAATATGAAAGTACATACATATGTGCCTGCATTCGTCTGCCGCTAAGCTTACCATTCGGTCATGGCATTTTTCATATATTGATCACAATTTAAAAATACCTGCGTTACGCAGAATTGCAAATATTTTAAACTCTCGGCTTAGTGGACACACGGCCAAAGAGCCTTTTTCTTGTTGTTTCTTTACCAATTTTGTTGCCATTAAAAGGTATGTGGTGGCTTTTTACGACGAGAATAAAACACACTTGAGATAGTAATCACAGTACGTATACGCCCCGGTGTCGCCATTCGATAATCATATTGCGGCGAATGGTGTATGTTTAACAATGGATTAATTTCCTGGAATCACGTTTAATTATTTGCGTTATCGTCTAAGATAGTGACAGCTTATCAATCCTAATCTCTCAAAAATACATATATGCGATCTTTTAAATGATATTATGGAAAAACTACTAAATGCATTAAGACATATACTTTAACGCTGTTTTAAGTACCATAAATATATAATAATATTAAAAAATATTTTTGGAGACTTTTTTGTTGTCGTATATTTGTAATTTATTCAACAAAACGTATGTCTTAAAGACGACTAACAAGATTTCAAACAAATTTTGGCGAGTGTAGAGTTTGGAGACTTTTTGAAAAATTAGAAATTATATTAAGTTTATAATTTACTTTTAGCGCTTATTTAAAGTAACTGCAATTTATCCGTATTTACTACTTTTTACCGGTTTATAATATGTATCTTTGCATGTGCCGTTCACATGAAGTACAATGTATGTCAGTATGTACATATGTATAATCGCGTTATCTAACATTTAATTCTTAATAGGTAAATGCACACTTCACGCAAGTCAAATGCCTTTGGCACGACTTAGCGCCACATGGCAGCAGCAAGTGGGAATGCCAACCAAAACCTCGTATATGGCATAGTATCCAAAATATCCACACACATTTATGTACATATGTACTTATTTCAATACCCAGCCGATCAATTTTCAATTGTCAAATATTTAAAATGTGTCAAAAATTTGTTCAAAATAACTTTCAAGTCATATAAAAAGCATTTGTAGTAGTCATAGCCACAACAATAATAAGATATCAATACAGTCTACAACTAAACAAACAACTTAAAGCAACAAAAAGCGCTATGCAAATATTTTTATGGTGACATACATACATATGTACATATCGTACTAGATACTATGGAATTTTATCAATTACGTTTTTTTCCTACATTTTTCTTCGACATTTGATTATTTTATCGCTTGTTTATAGAAGATTTATGAAAGTAGTAGTGCACGATTTATTTTTTAATCTTCCCCTTACCTACTTACCCTCTTTAGTTGTCGAATGTTTTACTACCTATTTCAAAACAACAAATATTCAGCATACATATTATACATATGTATGTATATTATAGTAAATTTAAAATCAGCCAATAGGCAAAAAAAAAAACAAAAATATAAGCATTTTATCGCCACTGATAGCGAAATACTAGTACGCAAAAAGTTTGTTTTGTTTTGCTTTTTTCACTTAATACGAATATTTTGTTTATTTACTAGTAGTAAGCGGTGATATTGAGTGAAAGCTACTTATTTTCATTGTCATTTATTATATCTATTATAGATATTACATTTTAAAAATTGGAGAGTTTGTAGAGTTAAAGGTTTTTCATTTTTCTTTACATTTTTCGACTTTTAAAGTAAAATGTAACTATTTTCATTCAATTAGTGTGATGGTGGCATGTTTGGAGAGTTTGGAGACTTTTTAAAATATGTGTTATAAATCATACTACAACTCAAATAGATACTTTTAACTGAGTTGTTGCTTATCAGGATGTATTGAATGACTTAATATTGTTAAATTTTCGCAGTACACGCGTGACCTCATAATTTTCCTTGAAATATTTTAAACATTGAACCACATAATCGCACCTCGCATACTAATTACTCAAATGACTTCATAGAAATTTAATTGAAATCGTCATCTACAATGCCATTAATCATAATCGTACTAAAGTGCAATGGCGAACCCAGTTTAAGCATTTAACTTATTTCCTAGAATATTTTCAGTTCCCCTGAAATTCAGTGTTAACGTAGCGACCTGGAAAATCCTATGAACGACAGTAACTTGTGGCGCTAATGACAGCGACCGAAAACCACAAAATAAATAGTGGAACTTGAGCCGAGTGCTGTGCGGCATGCGTGGGTTTTGCACGCCAAATGCAAAATGTTTACATAGGAACTCATAAGTAGTCTGCTTAGGTATATGCTGGTGTTTACTATATGGTATAATCACTGCGTTAATCGGCCAGCGAACCGGTCACATACTTTTGGTAGTATTATATTTTATTACTGACAATCATAATAAATACAATAATTTCAATTAAACGGGCGCTTAATAAAATCACAAGCGCTCAGGAGTTCGCATGCCTATTTGAATGGCTGTGTCTGTGTGTGTGTGGTACAAAACCGCAAAGCAACCTTTAAATTGACAGATGGCGCCAACAGCTCGCACTGACGGCAGCCAAGCAACGCTACAGTGAAATGTTATTCGCTGTAGAGTTGCATTAATTTCATTTTATATTTATTTGCTATTTTTTCCACATAACAACTGCCATGAATCGACATTCTTGCGATTTAACAGCGAATTTATGTGCGTCCACGAGTGAGGACTTTAAATCAACAGCAATAAAATCTTAAATTACCATAATTTAATTAAGTTGCTACAATATATACACCAAATAAGACATATCAGACAGCATAAATCTGAAAAAATGGAAAAAAAGTTTCGCTTAAGCACATGAGGACAGACGCAAAGCGAGAGTTGAAAGTAACGAAAAAGGTTAGCTACAAAAGCCAAATCAATTAGAATGGCAAAATTGAAGTAAAACAAAATTTCCAATGAAAATTTATTACGCTCCCTCTGCAGCGAGACAATTCCAATGGGAGCGACAGACGAGTAGTTGTGCTTGGCGTGTAGAAATTGAAATATTTCTTAATTTCTTAATGGCACACGCACACATATTTAAAGTATATATGAAGTTCGCGTGTAGACATCTCCACAGTGTGGTTATTTATGACATTGATTCTCAATAAATCCCGCTGTTTCGGCGAGGAGTTGAAAGCTCAATTTAATTTTTAACTTGAGTAGAAAACTGAAGCTGAATGAATTTTGAAGCATGACGTATTTTTTTTATTCTTAAATTGTTATGGAAAGGAGAATTATAGTTGTAATTCCAAAAAAACTTACGTGCAAAAGCTATGTTAGCTGCAGTCACCTTGCCGACGTCATTTATATGTAGCGCTCGATCGTTGTGGGTCGTAAGCATTAAGACATAGTCTTTTGCTTTTGTGTAAGCTGGAACTACAAAGGCAAACATTACCTGTAATGAAAAAACATAAATAAAATTATTTTTTTAAACAATAGTAAAAAGTATGCAGCTTAAAACGTATATAAAACTAGTATAAAAATTATTATTGTATTTGCTGAAGTAGCAAGTTTGCATTTGCATAAATTTTAAGCTTTGGAGAATTTCGATATTAATATTTTTTGGCTGAAAACACGATTTATACTGAAAAATTTTTGTAATAAATGGAGAAAGCAAAAATAAAAACAATTGGAGACTTTCAAAAACTTTCGATAATCAAAATTTTTTGACTGAGAATGCAAGAAATACTAAAAAAATCTTTTTAGTACAATATAAAACAAAATAAAAAAATTGGAGACTTTCAAACCTTGCGTTAATCAACATTTTTTGGCTGAAAATACAAGGAGTGCCAAGAAGTCCGTATGATAAAGTGCTCCGAGCAAAAAAAAAATTTGTAGACTTTCAAAAACAAGCAATGGCAAAATTAAAGCAATAGTGGTTCTAAAGCATTCAGTAAGCGATACAGCTTGAAAGCTTGCCTTAAAAATTTTGGAGAATTTCAAAATTTATTATATTTTTATATGCATGAAAGTGTATATTCAACAGTATAAATTTAAAAAAATTTCCGAAAACATTCTATATAAAGGTGCTCAAAATCTGTTTAATGTGTTACCCTATCGCACACACCATTTGAACCAAGCCCTCACAAAGTTGCTAAACTGATAACTTTCAGTTTCACTTTATCGCGCCTTTGTGCGCTTAATCCCTGCCTGACATAACCCGACTTTATTGCATCGCGAGCGTTATTAAATGACTTTCATTAGCATTCCAGGCGCTATCGTAAAACACGTTCTTAACAATATCGCTCTCACTAGTGGCAGCCGATTGCACCATGTATTGCGCGGCTTACGCGCTGATATACGTACAATAAAAATGCAAATATTGTCATCGGCGCGCACATTTAATAGCAAGTTTATTAGTCATTATTTGCATAGCCGACAATTAAAATGCAATTCATAAATTCCATTTCACTGCGCAAAGAACAGCAAGCGCAGAAAAAACGCGCACGCTCGAAAAGACAAAAAATATTGTCAAAGAATAACAACAAGAACTACAAGAAGCAGCATCCACTTAAACGCTCATTGAATGTGTCACAAAAGCCGGCGAAGACTTGAATGCCGCCCGAAATTGCGACACGGTCCAGACTTTTATTCAGCTCGACAGAACAAAAGGCCGCAAGCAGGTCCACATGCTTGGGGTATACCGAAAAAATTCCCACCATAATAACAATTATTAAAATTGGAATAATAATAAAGCAGAAGAAAGAAAAAAGCTATACAATATGCTTATGAAATCGGGCAAGAATTGATGATGATGACATCGATGCTGGGGCAGTGAGCGCACGCTGCCGGCAGGCAATCAGCACTGTTGCCGATGCGATCATCGGCGTAAGTGCTGTTTGAGGCTTTCCATCACAAGCTAATAGCTTGGGTGTGATAGTGTTGGAGATAAAAGAACGATAATGAGTAACTGATTAATGCAAATGATATGCGCTAGTGCATTTGAGGTCCTTAATTCATGCCATCAGCAGCAAATTGACAAATTTGTGCCACCAGGCGCAGCGGAAGCGATTTGTGAAGTGAAGTACTTCATATCAGATATCTTATAATATCAATGTGTATTTATGTATTTACATATGTACTATGTTACTAACGGAAATGCTTGTGTCTTGTTTCCTTCAGTCTGTCATTCGATCCGACAATTTACATAATCAAAATCAAAGTGGTAAAAACTAACATCGGCATAAGTAAAAATCGTGCAACCACAGCGAACGAACCGCAAGGCACTATTAATATATGCCTTTTAATTATTAATGTTGTTATTGCTGCCGCTCAAGGCACACATGTTGCAGGTGTGTGTGGTTTTTGGCAGTCAGTGCTATATTTTTGGTGACAAGTGTGTAACGTGTCGGATTATAATGTCATATCAATTTTTTATGCCTTCACTCGCGTTGACAAACCTTTTTTGCGCTTGGTCTCTTTGTATAAGCGCGTGCAGTGCAGACATGCAAGTCATTTGAGTTATGAAAAAATTTACTTTGAAGTCAAAAAGTTGCTAAGTGTACTAAAGGAATGAAATCCAGGCGTAAAATTGTGTATGCTGAGCATTAAAGTAATGCACTTGCTGATTGGCTGGCAAAGGAAAGTAGTTGCCTCAGCACACTGACGGCTATGTATGTATGTATGTATGTATATGCCGAAATTACTATTGTCTTCAGTTTAACCGTTTACTATTTCGAAATTGTAATTTTTTTTAGGAATTTTTCCTATGAGTTATTCAATTTTTCGCTACTTTGAAAAGTCTCCAAAATTTTCAAAACTCTCCAATTTTTTTTAATTAATCAAATACTATTTGCAATCAAATGTAAGAAAATAATTTTGAAATTTCAACAAAAAGTATAAGTCTACAAACATTTCGTAACTCTCCAAAATTTTCAAACAACAAAAGTCGTTCTAGTATAAGAAAATAATCTGGAAATATCAACAAAAATTATTATTTTTTTAAATGTCTCCAATGGGTCCACTCAAAATTAAATGCTGATCGTTTACATTTTGTCGTTTTTTCTAACTATTCATATATTATTTATATATAGTATATTAAGTTATTTTGAAATTGAAACAAGAACACTACCTACACCGCAAGAAACACTTTCAAAAGGATTATTTTGTGGTATAGGTGACTGCAGGCGGCAAATAAGCCCACAAAAGCTCATAAGCTTAATCCTTTGTAGCGCCGCTATGCAGAAGTGGCAACTGGACAACTGTATGAAACTCACGCACACCAGTGAGCTGCCTTTCGTTAGGAGTAGCCATATTCACCTTGCTGCAACTCCGCTATGCCAATAAACTACTGCAGTAGCAACAACAATTATAAGCGACGGTAGTCATACACTTATAGTCCTGTCATAGCGGCACCAACACAGGGCCACAATTGTTATGGCATTAAATGTGAATTTATTGAAATGCGCTCATGTTGAAAATAGATTTGCCAATGTCGCATGATGCCGTCACCGCATTGTCCTACAGACTTAAATTGTTTCTGTATGATTGTGTGCGACAGCAGCTGTTGAACGACAGTATACGTAAGGCAATAAAAATTCTTGCCGACAGAGAGACAAAACGGCGCTCAACAAAGGATGAGTTTACTACACAGATACACAAATATACATTTGTATGTATAGATTTGTGCCAATGTGGAGGATTGCGCGCCGTAGACGAGAATTGCCGCCGCTTGTTTTCTTGTCGTTTTTGTGTTGGCAATACGCCGCTCATATCAGTAGAGCCAATTTATCTGGCGCTTTAATGTCGCCTTTTAAACGAATAATTTAAATTAAGGCCACTTTAAGGTACACATGCAATTGTGTGCGTATGGCTTGTAGGCCTCCAAGCTTTGCATGGCACAAATGCGAAGGCATAAATTGGATTTAAGGTCAATTTTCAATTAAAATATGCATAATAAAGGCTAAGCGTAATATGCTTATGTAAAAAATAAAGATATTGAACGCGCCGCATAGGCTTCGTGCCAAACATGGCAAGACACAAGGGACTTAGTGCGTATAGATAAAAATGATAAAACATGTGGGCTTCGCCAAATATGGACAGCATGTAGAGCTTAAGCTCCGTCTACTGATAAAAAAAAAACGGTTTCCTTTAGATTTTTTGACTGCCGAAATTAAGCAACATATTAGGGCTTAAACTCCGCTGACTGCCAAAGTCCGCATTTCCTACACTTGCCTTCTAGTGCCTGAGTCCATCACCTATTTTTGCGCCACATTTCTTACATCATCATCTCTCGATCACTCGTATCTTTTCGCCAGCGCTTATCGCACGACAGCTTCTCATGCCACAACACTGAGTCCACAAAGCCCGCGCTTAAGTTTTCGCCCTAGAACTACAAGCCTCTTGCAGCTTACGAAAGCAACGATCATTGTCCTGCTATGTACGCTAGTGCGCGCTCGCTCACACCTGTGGCGCAGCTAGCGCTGAATTGCAACACGCGTAAGCCGTCTGCTTTATGTACAAGCTTAAGCAATGTGATTGATTACACCGAAAATAATTTTTTTTTTTTTCATTTTCCATTTTACAAAACACCATTAGGCGCTATTGCAAAATGTACATACATATGTATGTGTGTGTGTGTAATTACTACGTTGTTTGCTTTGAGCCAGCGCAAAGTGTAATTAAAATTGATTTCTGTACATAAGCTTTCTTTTAATACCCGCCAGCTTAGTGGGCTTTTTAGCGATAGGGGTAGTGCCTGCCATCTCTGTGATTCCATCAAACAGCAAACAGTGGCATTTTTCATATATACATATTTATATATTTACAAAAAAACTACTACTAACACTATCAACGTTTTTTTCTCAAACGAATCATGTATCTAGCACTTTGTTATTGCATGAAAAGTGATGCATTCACCGTCAGACTATTTTTCTTTTTTTTTTTAATTTGCATAGGTAATTGATTGCTTGTTTGAGTTCAGTAAAAATGTTTAAATATTATTCTCTATCAAATACTTGACTCGCATTCCTTTCTATATTCGTAATAATAAATAAAACTATTTTAGGTTATGTGCTGTTTTCCTGCGCCTTAAGTATCCATAACGATTTTACGATTTTTAAAGTTCTTGAGTGCCTGTTTTTGGAAGCTTCACGCGTGAAAATGCTGAACAACGCGCTCAAAATGGTTTATGATATCATAAATTGCTATACTTTTGACTTTTATTCAGCCATTCTTCAGCCACGAAGTCTTATAAGTAGTGACCATTTTTTCTTTTTGACCATGGTTAAGCCATTATGAGTGGTTAGTTAATGTGTAGGGATTTTCGGGTATTTACTCATTTATTATTGATACGCGTTGATTGGAATGTTCTGCGTGATGTTGCTTTTATAGTTATGTCGTAGTTTTGGTTAGCTGCGTTGTAAGCATATATGGACTTTACTATATGAAGATGTCAAGTGTTCGTGTAGCAAATATGTATTTTATCCTAGCGGTTTTAAGCGTCATTGAAAGGTCTTAAACTGGCATTAACAAACTACTCATACCCAACTTGTGATGGCTTAGTACAAGGAGAATTCCGTGGAAACGAAAAATGTCTGTTCTTCTAGATGATTGATATGAAATGTGCGCATTAGAGCTACTTTTCTTATTAAAAACATATTATCATATAGTTAATTTGCCGAAAATGTATTTCATTTTATATTTTTAATATATCGTCACCTACAATGCAAAATAGCATTAACACAACATCTCTTTTTATAAGTTTACAGGCGACGGGAAAACTCTTATTGAAACTAAATTTGAGTTTTGGTTATAAAATGGTTATGTATTGGTTATCACACCCCATATTGTAACAAAAGTTCTGGTTATAAAATGGTTATATATTGGTAATTATATCTGTTAGCGATGTTCTATTTGTTTTTGATGTTCAGAAGTTGTGGTTATAAAATATAAAATATATATTGGTTATCATACCCTTATATTGAAACAGAAGTTCTGGTTATAAAACGGTTATAAATTGGTTATTATATCTGTTAGCGATTTTCGATTTTTATATGATACGCTGCTTTGCATTTTAGGTGCCGATATGTAAATTTATTGTATTTTAATGTATGCCTCAAGCATTTCAAAAGGTTTTCTTGCCTTTTTGGAGTATTTTTTCAAAAAATCAAGCTTTTAAAAATGTTTGCTTTCAATTTTACTGTTAAATGCTTGAGATATACATACGCGCAAATATATATATTTTCATAAAAGTATAAGTCATTATTTCAAAATTTTTAATTTTCACGCTCTACATACCCACAATCAATCAATAATCTAGAGACAACCAGAAATAGCAAAGTTCAAATCCAAATAATTGTACTAGCAATTAAACACCCGCTTGGTGTCACAATATCCGCTATATTCGACACTCTTCCAAATATAAACCCAAGTAATTAGAATAATCTATGACAAAGTGATGACTGCTCTGACCCGATATTTTTCAAATAAAGCACATAAATCAAATTTCAATTGTAACAAATCCGAAACTCATTGTAGACCATTAAAAGCATCAAAACACAAACGAAAAAATAATTTATATTTCAAAAAATATATATATATTTAAAAAATAATAAAAAAATATTAAAAAAAAAAACGAAATATCTACCAACAACAAATGACAGCGCTTCCAAAAACATGTCGCAGCACATGCTGAAGACAGTAATCTAAGCCGCTGTGAGGCACTAAATCTCTAATCAGCCGAAACGCGCCGCTCACATCGTAAATAAGAAAATGATAGTCATAAAATTAACACTTAGCACCGAGCTCAGCAACGCTGATTGTATACTATATAAAAAAATATTTGAAATATGCACCCAAAAACCAAAAACAAATGGTTTTTGTTGTCACACGCTTTATCTGCGAGTCTTCTATATTTTTCAGCCATTTGGTCGCCTACAAGCGCGAAAAGCGTTTCACTGCCCATCTCATTTTGTTTATTTATATATACTAACATATACATATGTACATATTTTTTTTTTTTGTTGTTTTTTGTTTTCAAGTCATAGTCAAAGCTTGCTGCGCTTATTAGTGTTGTGCTTTATTTTATTTAATTTTGTTAATTTATTTGCTTTTTTTGTTTTGTTTTTAATATCAATTTTTATTGCAGTCTACTTATGTTCGCTTTGTCGCAGTTCAATGGCGTTCAACCCAGCTTTTTCGAGTGCTCGCGTAAATACTACTTACAGATATCGAAACATATATTTTTTGTTGTTGCTTTTAATCGAATATGTAGCTGGTGATTGTCCTAAGTGGCGTTGGGGCGCATTGTTGACAAGCGCAATGAGACACAAATTTATGTGGAAAGTTATGAGTGATCACTTAGGATGATAATCGGGTAGAGCAGATGGTCACTGCATTTTTTTGAAACTATGGGATTATTTTCAAATTTTTTTAGGGTTTTTTTGATATATGCGCTGTTTTTATTATATGCGTTCACATGATATTAAACCTTTTTTCATATACATACATGCATTACATATAATATATATTTGAAAACGAAAAAATTTAAAATTGTTAACGTGGAACAATTTTTTTTTAATTGAAAAGTTTTAAATTTGAAAGTTAAAAAATTTAAATTTTGAAAACTTAAACTTTTTATTTTTAAATTTCATACTAAATAATGCATAATTTTGAAAAATATTAGAAATGAAAAAATTTAAAAGTTTTCATTTGAAAAAACAACTGTAAAATATTAAAAAAAAAATGATTTTCAAAAAAATTTTTAAAAATTCAAATTTTTTTTTTCAAAAAATTTGTTTTTTTTTAAGTTAAAACTTCTAATTCTTTTTGTTTCAAAAACAAATTTTTTTTCAAGATAAAACTTTTAATTCCTTTCTTGGATAATGTTATGATTTTTTCATATATTATCAATTTTTTCAAAAAGAGTGATAATAACTATTTTCCACAACAAATAATTTTTTTTTTTCGTTTGGAACAAAAACATATTTATGTATATACGCTGTTGACATCTCATGATATCTCTTTTTTAGGCTCAATCTTTAAAACGATTTATTTACTGTATATTATTATTATTATATGTTATTTAAATTATATATATGAATATATATTATTATACAATAGAGTATTGCCTTTAAAGCGCCATAATCATTTACTCACCATAAGTAAAATAGTATTCTTGGCATTGAGCGTTAACTGGGGTAACCTGTAATCAAGCAAAAATAAATATAGTCATTAAAAATTTTATAATAACAAATTTGCATAAATCTTTTCATAAAATAACAAATACTTCTACGAACTATACTTTTTCAAATACTTAAGAGAATACGTTATTTTAAACTGCGTTTACTACAAACAACACACACTCACTCATATATGTATATTTCATATATCACTTTATTTATGTGTGTTGGACTGCGTATAGGAAATTTCCTTAACTTTGAAGCATAGAAAACAATTAAATCATTTTTTAAACAAAAGTCGTGAGCTCAGTATTATTTTCCATATTTTTGTTCAAATACTTAAACTGTAGTGTTGAAGTGTATGTGGAGGGAGAGAGGGAGCGCGGGAGCGAATTGAGTTACTGTATAATTAATTGTTTACGCTTGCTTACGACTTGACTACTTTTAGAAAACAAAAAACTAGTGTGCAGTAAGCGCACTCGAAAACGTTTTGAGTTCGAAAGCAGCATTTTTTTACTATTTTCTTGTTTTCTTTTAGCTTTCGTATTGTGTCATAGCGCTAAATACGAATTTACGACTTGAAATTTTCATAAATCGTAAATTATAATAAAAAGCCATAAATAACCGTTTGTCTATTTTTAATATGCAAATATTCACCCGTATACTGTATATGAGTAATATGCGCGATGACAAGGCTATTTATTACTACGATGTAGGTGGGTGTATTATATGCTGTTATATAGTGATTGAAAGGTTATTTGAGGCGTGGCCAAATATGCGTACAACGAGGTAACCTGCAGCCAATACTAAAGAAGGTTTTCTCAACGGCAGTTAAGTTCTGGTGAAAAAAGACTATTCGCCGAAATAATAAGTGTTGGTTAAGTTAACCAGAACTTAACAGACAGATGGCTGTAACCAAACATCTTTAAAGCGGCCCTGAAGGCTTTCACATGCTGTTCTAAACTATTTTGCTTTAACATTTGTTGCTTTTTCAGTTACTTATAGCAAGCTTTTGCAGTATTTCAACTTAGTAACTGTGTCTGCGAAAGTTACTTTTACATAAGCAAGCAACAGCGTCAAGTTTTATAACATTTTCTCTAACTGCATTCTTTGCTCCGCTCGCTTTCCCCACCTATTGCCCGCAATTCATTTCATTTTTAATTTCCTTTAATTTTGTAGCGCTTCCTCAAATCACTTGGAACTATTGACACTTCCGCTTGTGCAATCGTCTGCCGAGCGGCACTTAACAGTTAGCTTTTTATTCTCAATCGTTTTTCAACGTGCCACTATTGACAGTTAGCACTCAAACGGCGCTGCACTCGAACTGTCAAATTGCTTTTCGAGTGCGTTTACTTATTTACAACAAATACAACAACTACATGCTGCATTTGTTGCGTATTCGCGCGATTTCCGGCATAAAAAACAAAAGCTATTGATTATTTCGCCTTTTTCAAGTGGCGGGTAGCACAAAAATGCCAGCAAGTAGCAACACATTGTTTGCATTGCATTAAAATAATCATTTGTTTTTTTTGTTCACAATAATATTTTATGCATCTTAATTTTTAGCCTCATTTTTCACTGCCACTTTAAGCGCTCATTGTCATTTAAATTTTTCCACAATATTAAGTGTCCGCTGCCACATTTCATTAACCTCTTATACGACTCTTTTCTCAATTTTTATTTTCTGCTTGTTTTTGTTGTTTTCCCTACACACTCATTATTGTAATTAAGTGTGAAAAATGTTGCCAATGTCTCGAGTGTTATACAAAAATGTATTTTCTATAAAAAAGTCGTGAGAAAAAAAATATTTTTTTTTTTTGTGCCATAAATCATGAAGAAGCATGCTTTGTTGAATGCCACACTTGTCGCCTGACAAGCCGAATATTGACCAAATGCGGCAGCAATGTCACACACACATACAGTAGACAATATTACAAACACAGACGTGTAGCTTTGTTTGTATGTAGTGCATTTGCCGAGTGTGCCTAGGGGCTCGTGTTAATGATATCGATTGAAATCTTTTGTTTTCGCCAACAACACTTTTTAATCTTTATGCCTCATGACTTTCATTTTTAGCCATCCTTATATTATATGTATATTGCTGCAATATGCTGATTACTTTTGTTTTATATTTGTTGTTGCATGTAGTTGCTGTTGAAATTGTTACGACATTTTCTAGGTTGCTGCAAGTGGCAAATTGCTGTAGACGCTTTGTAGGTGCGATTGGAATTAGTTGAAAGGCGATATGAAAGTGGTATATGAAAAGGGATAATCACGGACATTTTCATAAAAAAATTGGAAAAAAAATTTTTGTTTATAAAAATTTAGCTTTATTTATAACAAAGAAAAATCGTATAAATTCACCGCATATCTCATTGGGAAGCTGAGAAAAAATCGTAAAGATTCGGACTTTGACTAGCATTTTTCTAATAAAATTATTTTTTTTTTGTATACGCACATTTTTAACGGCACTTTTTTTCAAATGTTGAAAATTTTAAAAATTCATAATTCTAAAACTTTTCTTATCGAGTCGAAATAAAAAAATACGTGTTCAATATTTTGCCATAAAAAATACTAAAACAATATTTTGTACAAAAAAATGTGTTTTACGAAAAAAATGTTTAAAAATCTTTTACAAAAATATTTTTTTTTTTAAGAAAAAATGTTTTTAGCGATATTTTTTAAGAAACAATATTTTTAAGAAATTTATGTTTCTTAAGAAAAAATATTTTTTACGAATCTTTTTAAGAAAAATGTTTTTACGAAAAAAAAACAAAAAATATTTTTTACGTATTTTTTGAAGGAAAAATGTTTTTTACGAAAAAAGAACAAATTTATTTTTAGCTTGAATTTTTTAGAAAAAATAATTTTTACGAATTTTTTTAAGAAATATGTTTTTTACAAAAAAATGAAGAAAAAATATTTTTTAGCTTAAATTTTGAGGAAAAAAATGTTTAACGTTTTTTTTTAAGAAAAACATTTTTTACGAAAAAAGAAGAAAAAGCCTGAATTTTTTTGGAAAAAATATTTCTTACGCATTTTGTTAAGAAAACTGTTTTTAACGAAAACAAATTTTTTTTTTGAATGTAAATTTTGTATGAAATGAAGCATAAATTATTTAACGCCACTCAATAAATATTTTAAGAATAAAAATTAATATAAATTTTCTAGTACAAATTGCACAAAATACAGTTTAAGAACTCAGTGTGCCTCAAAAATTCCTTTAAAATTAACACACACTTCCCCTTCGTATATTTTTGAGCGCGCTCTCTCCTTTTGACAAAAAAAAAATCAAAACAGCACGTGCAAAGAATCTCCACCGAATTGTGCAGAACTCGCACTAAATATAAACTAAGAAAAAAATAAACGCTGCAAAGGTCATTGATTTCAGCTTAGCAGCGCAAAGCAACCGACCACATTGGCTTGCTCATGCACTAGAGCCCTTTAAAAACGTACCGCATAGGCGTAACGTCCAGCGTTAGAAAGCGTAGCATGCTGCGAGGGTTGGAACGCACGTAAAAGACGACGCTGTCGCGCCGCTACGAGCCGGTGGTGGTAGGGTAGGTTAGTTGCCCTGCTAGCGAACGTGCGCTGCTCAAGGTGAAGCAGCCGTAAAATGTATTTGCGGATAAGGTAGTACATATAGTGCCCAGAGCGCAAATACACGTAAAAATATAGCAAGATGTGCATGTATATGTGTCTGTAATATGTGCGAATGTGTGTGTGTGTGTTTGCAACTGCATTAGCAATGCTAAGCGCGCTCGGCAAGGTATTTGCGCCGTGTGTCAAAGACGTCTGCCTTAGCGGGAGACTTTTTTATTTATGTGATTTCAAGATATGGCAAAATTCTTATAGATTTTTTTTCCATTTGCCTCTTCCATGCTGCCAGCTCAGTTTGAAAAAGTGAAAATTCGCCAAAGGTAAGCGTGAACCACAAAATGATTGCAACTCACACTGGAAATGTTTGTACAAAAATCAATAAAAGAGCCGAAAGTGCGAGAAAATACTAAGAAAAAAGTGTGAAGTGCTGTGCGAAACGGAAGCGAAAGGGCGAAGAAGGAATGCCGCTTGCCGTTGGCAGCGTTGACATTGAAGCAGTCGAAAACCAAGAAGGTAAGCCAAAGTTTTAGAACTTTTTGTGCAACATGCGATATGCCGGGGAGGAGACAGTGATATATTTTGAAGAAAGAAATTAAAAAAAAATTTAAAAAATGCAAATTTATTTAAGTTTCGTAAGCAGCGCGTTAATATAGCGTCTAGTCCGCGTTTTTGGTGCTTTAAGGTGTTATTCATTGAAAGAAGTGTAGCAAAGACACGCACACAGTTGCAGGCGCTTGTTATAAGTATCACCGCAGTATGATTAACCTGCATTTAACAACATTAAGGCTGTTAGCAAAAGAAGCGCCATTGTATGTGTGTGTTGCAAGCACAAACAAAGTTAAGTCTTGCAGTCACAAAAACTGGAGATTTATTAGTTTTGGAAGTTACCTTTAATTTGAATGCCGCTTCAGCCATAGCCAGTGTAGATTGCAATCAAAGCGGCGTACAAGCAAAATCCATTAAAAGATTTTTGTTTGTATTTTTTCCAAATTTTGTCTTATATAAAGCAATTTGCAATTTCTAGAGCGCGCAAAATAAATCAAATGCTGCCACACACAAGCACAGCGTGCTTCAAATTCAACTTGCAAGGATATGTGCAATGATTACCTTGTACGCTTATTGGGCAATGCGCCAGCAAATTCGAGCACACATGGCTTGCAAGCCAAAAGCACAAATGAGAGCCTTCAACTTTGCACAAATAATGTGTCTCTATGCCGCACGTCCTTCCCAACAGCAAGGCGCGCCAACACACATCCTGCCATATGTAACGCAATGAAGGCATGTCTATGTGTGAGTATTAGTACGGTTAGTGTACTGAAATAGTTTTAGCACACTGCACACATGTTTTGCCATGTACTACTTGATTTCTATACTTTTTTTTAATTTTTCGAAGGATAATTTCTAGCATTGAGCGCCTGCAAATATTTTTTTTGTACCACAACTGCCATTTGGCATTGCCGACTTGTGGTTTTTGGCACAAATCACTCATTGTTTAACTTCCTAGTCGCGCTATGTGGCAGACTGCAGGGAAAATTAGGCACACACACACACACACATTAAATGTGCGAAAAAAAGCTTTTTCTACTTTTTCTTCAAACAACTAACTACCCTCTACGGTCTGCTGCCTCGCAGTTTAGCTTCTCAGAATGCCAACTGATAGCTTCAGCTTGCCTGGTAATTCGATATCGTAATCGTCTCGTTCGGTTAGCCATTTTGCTATGTCTTGACATGAACCCTATCATTTTCAAATGTTCTACAAAGTTTAGCGCTGCTCAGCCTGTGTTTCGTAGCTTTTGTATTTTTACTCTCGCCTTGCTTTCTTTCTTTTCTTTCGGCTTTATGTGTTCTACTACTGACCTACGTGACCCGCTTGTTTTCACTGCACTGCACATAATCCTTTTAACTGTTTGTTTCTTATATTGTATTTCTAGCGTATGTAATTACCACAGTCTGGGCGTAGCATAGCTCCAAAGCACACACAAAGTGGGCTTACTCTTGTGCTGGTGCTTTGCTTTCTCTAAGTTTCCATTGTGGCATGCAGAAATAGACCACAAACACATAGATCTATATATGTGCTCGGTGAAATGACTCACTTCAAGCTTCAAATATTTGATACGCTTGCTTAGCAGATTTTCTTTATACGCCTCGCTAAGCTTGCTTTTATTTATTTGATTCTTCTCTATGTCGCTTTCATAAAAATTCAGTTTGCGCTTTAAGATTTACATTCTCTCAACGCGCTCCGTACATTTTGTGAACTTTATTTTACACACCACGACTTACATTCGCTCGGCATATTAAGCAGTCTGTCCGCTGTACTGTTTTTGTCTAAATGTTCTAACTATTGCTTATTATTGCTGTTTCGGCTACCGTGCGCGTACCTTTTCTCAGCAGCGACTTAAATCACTTTTCAAGGAGTTGGCCGACTGCTTCGACATTATATAGCTCATTATGGAAATCTACCCTGTTATGTTGCTCACGTTTTACAGTTGTTCTTATTCTAATATACATGTGTTTTTTGTTGTCAAAGCTTCTAGTTTTATTTGTTGACATTCGTTTTGTACGACTACTGATTTGCTGCCTCTGCTTCTATTCTTATTCACCCGTCTATAGTTCGTTCGTTTATATATTTGACTGTTTGTTTTCCGCCGTTTGTTACTCACATTTTTCCATTCTTTATGGTATATGTATGTAGTTAGCGTTTGCTGATACTACAACAGCTCTTCAAGTATTCCGTCAGCGTGTCACTTAGTGACGTCAAGTTCGTTAAAGAATTCCGTACGTGCTGTCTATGCAGCCGCCACCCAGGTGTAGACGCGACACTAAGGGGCAATAGTTGACTTTGAAATTTATTACTTAAGAGTATTTATGGCATGTGAGGGGGGAAATGACAGCAAACTGTGAGAAGTGTTAATAAATTATTTGAAAATTATTAGATATAATTGAAAATTATTCAAATTTTGTGAAAAACTAACTCATCTATAGGTTAGTTAGGTAAATCTAAATTTAATTTTCTGAAAAAACTAACTCTTCTATAGGTTAGTTAGGTAAATCTGGTAGGCCATTAAGCTACGCAAAGACCAATTGTGGTTCTTTGCGCTCCCATAAAGTTCAATATTAAAAATTTTAAAGTGTCATTAAAGCGCTCAGCTCAGCGCGCTCAACTGCTCGCCGCAGCGCACTTAGAAAGCAGGCATCCAGCTTGAAATATATAAACAGTTTTACATCATCCGATTATGACTTCGCATTCAAGCACAGTACAGAAGCAACGCAAATCAAAAAAGAGTAAAAAGAATACAAGCAAAGGCGTCGTTCATTGAAAAGAAGCAGTGAGCGCATACGACAGCTTGAAAAGGACTCGCAAGCTCGACAAAAGCACACAATAATAATGTTGAACAAACGAATTGTGTAGTAAACTGTTGACTGCAAGCAAAGCAGCCAAGCCGAAGAAGTGCGTTGGTATGCAAAATAACAATAAATTTGCGGCATAAAAGAATGCTGCATTGAAGAAATATAAGAAAAAGTAGAAGACTTGGAAAAAGGTTAAAGCTAAGCATACACATGCAAAATTTAGAAGGCACAGACATTTAGTAAGCATGTATGCGTGCTCGTATGAGCGTGTCATGTGAAGCGCGTTTACCAATTTTTTTTTTTGTTTTTTTACCATCATAACGCAGACGCGCCTGCGGCTTTTCATGCCAACCATGTGAAGAATTCTACGCAAAGCCACAAACAAATACGCAAATGGACATTTGAGGGTTCGCAAATAAACACACGCAACTGTCTATGTGTTAGTAGCGAAGCAGTAATGTGCAAAGCATACCGCAGTGTTTTCTGGAATAGCGACTTGGGAGACGTAGCCACAAGGGATTCTAATGTAGTATGACTGTAGGTAGAAGGCAGCAGGATAATCGGAAGTTAATCAGCAACAATGAAAGAAATGGCAAAAGCGCACAGGAAATAAAAAAGTTGTTGCTGAATTGTACAAACATCGTTTGAATATATGTGTGAGTGGTTGGAGTTGAATCAATGGTTAAGTGAGTGTCTCTTCGTTTGTTTGAGGCGAAGTAAATAATGTGCAACACGAAGTTAGGTGGTAAATGCTGGCATACAGAGATAAATATGCAACGTTTCTTCTTGTTTTTTGCATTATTTTTTTATTTTTTATTTTATTTCACTTTTTCTTTTTCTCTTCGCATAAGTTCTCTTCTGTGATGTTTAAAGTACTGTTAGCGTCATTTGTCTGCTTTAAATTGTGACATTTGCACACATTTGCCCCCTCGTGCGCTGTCATTGCAATGCAAGCATAAAAGCAGCAAAAAAATACATGACATAACGACCACGCTTGCAACGTCAAGTGTCAATATTTGCGATAGAAGTTGCGATTTTACGCTCCTTTTACTCTTCAATTTGTCACATTTCACTGTTGTTGACTTTTGTTTCAAGCGCTCAGCGCTAATTTAACAGTTGAACGACCTAAAATGCGAGAAAGGCAATTGCACATTGGCGTAGTGTTGCCATAGGGCTTGTTAAATTGTGTGAAAAAGTGTGACTTGATTGGTTAGTAAATATGGAAGATTTGTAAGTGCCAATGTTTTTTTCTGCTTTCAAAAAATAATTTTTTTTATATTTTTACTTGAAATGCAAAACTACGTATCAACAAAACAATCGAAATTGAGTTTTTTATAGCTTAAGATTCATTACATCATTTTACTTATTCGTAGCATAAAATTTTCAGCTTCCACTGTCAAATATAACCAATATATAACCAATATATAACCAACATATAACCAATGTTATAACCACTTTATAACCAAAACTCAATTTTTTTTTCAATATGATTAGTTCCTACTATATCGTTTTTCTTTCGCCTGTAAACTTATGAAAAGTGATATTACATTATTTTGCATTATAGGTGACGATATGTAATTTATATGTAAATATATATTTTTTCTATTAGGCATTTTCACTTTAAACAAACAAATATTCACTACCCCTTTTCCCACCATAAATTCCGCTAATCTGCTCAGCAGCGCAGTTTTAATCATTTGCCGCCCTTCAGCGCTACTCGCGGTAACAAAACACTTTCTACATCACACACAAACGCGCTGCGGTTTTCACCCAACTCAACTCTAATCAAATTGCAATCTATAAGCAATCTTCTTACTATAAATAATACAAAATGTATTGATTGATGACACGTGCGTTCCATCCAGTATCGGGTTATCCGCAGTGCCACATTTTCCAAAGGCTTACGCAGCGCACACAACAGCACAATTTAAAATAACAAAAAGAAAATTAAATACAAAATTTATTTAGTACTAACAACCACTGAGGCTGAATGAAAAGTAAAAAAAATCAGTAAAAAATAGCGGCAGCTACCCTCACGCGCGCAAAAAAGCAAGCAAACAGCATAATTAATGCGCTGTCACAAAAACCATTAGTAAAGCATACAAAATTCGTCACACTGCGCGCTAAAACTATACAGACTCCCGGAAAAGTGGCGGAAAGCGCATCAAAAAGGTTTCGAAAAGGGTGAGTTGTATGGAAAATGAGATAATCCTGTGAGCGCATGTAAGCTGCTTCCAAAGAAAAAGTAATAAATTTCGCGTTTATCAATCATGTAATCGGATAATAATTGGGTATGCGCCACTGTTGCTTAGACAGTTGGCAGCGCAGTGCATAGATCCTTGCGCGCAACGGAACGCAACATGCGCTAACCAAAAATTCGCCGCATTATCAGGCGCTTTTGCACTTTCACTTTACGCCGTTATATAGCGCGCAACAAATGAAGAGTGTGAGAAGTGCACAATTTCGTAAAAGTGTGTGTGCGCCGCAAGATCGCGCGTTTGAAATGTCACGCGCTGCATGTTGCACTCACTTAAGCAACAAACGCGCGCTACTCAGTTGCTTAACAGCCGGTTCACACAGTAAAAGTATGTGCACTTAATTCGCATTTCCGCTCGCTGCAACAACAATAAACACAAGTTGCAATGAAAATTGCACATATGCAGCACACGCACCCTTACTGGCGCTCAACCGCCAAGTGGCACACTATCATACTTTGCCATGGTACTGCCTGCCGCATGGTTTTTTAGTTTGCGCTCTTGTTTTGTATTTTTTTTTTGTGCGCGCTTAAAGTGGGTGGTTTTGTTTAATGAAAATTAATGCACTCTTTTCCACCAGCGCTGCTGGGGGGGTTGCATTGTCATATTGGCAGCATATGCATACACCGCAGCGACAGCGTTGCACATCCCCTAACATAAGTTGCGCACTCAATACAATCTTTACACTAACAAGCATGCACTTAAGCACACTTACAGGCGCGCATACTTGCATACTAGTGCCATAAAGTGCAATGTGTTGAAAAGCGAAAACAAAAAAGTATTTGCCTTTTTTGCAACTTTTCATTTTTACGCCTTTTGTGCGCAATAAACTAGCGCTTTATGCCTTTTCTAACGCGCAGCGCTGTCACAGCAACTATAACTTCCTTTTTAGTCAGCTCTGCGCTCGCACCTTTTTTGTTTTTTTTTTTATTTAAGGATTGCTATTGTTAACGACTGTGGGCCGAGTGCATAAATTGTTGTTGTATTTTATGTTTTAACACCCTAACACAGGGCGCGCATTCGCCTAGTTGCTGTTAGCAAGCGCATTGTAGTCTTCCGTGCCATTGTTGCAGTTTTGTTGTTGCTTATTTTACAACAATGTATTACAACGCCTACGGGCGCGTTCTTGTTGCAAGTTGTGCGCTTTTCGTAGTATGCGGTTTTGCATGTAACACCCTTCGCCCAAAATTGTCGCTATATGCGCGCCGCGCTCCCTTCCTCTCACACTCACACTCACTTTTCCGAAGTGTCACTCTACAAAGAGGCGCGTCGTCGTTCAAGTGTTATTTTGTTTTGGAAATCTTAATAAACACAAACTGTACGGGATATGCGCGCCTCTTCAGCGCGTCAGTGCCCACTTATCTGGACCAAAGTGCGAATTTGTGTAACAAAAAGTTACGTGTGCGTTATTGTTTTCGCATTTAGTCAACTCATTACCGTAAGTAAACTTGCATGCTGTGACAGTGCCTCAAATGCATTTTGTGATTTTATGCAAATATTTGCGCGCAATGACAACACGAGTTGTTCGAGCGAAAACATAGATGGCGGAAGCTGAAATGATGTAAAAGTTATGTCACACACTTGTAAATGCAGAGAATCGTGAGCAAAGTATTTAAGGTGACAGTTTGGGAGCTTATGAAATCTGAATAATAGCCATTAATATTCACTGCTGGAAGTTTGCTTCTTCGTCATAGATCATAGCGCGCAGTAAGCGAGAGAGCTAAAGTGTTAGTGCTTTGTTTCAAAAGTGCAACGAATTTCGTCTAATTTGTTTCGGGTCTTTAACTAGATTTAAATACGTTCGAAGTCTCACCAATGTGGTATTTCTCAACACTATTTAAACTTCAGAGAACATACTTATACTAAATGCATTAATTGGTAATGATTAATGATCTCAAGCATTCCCCACTAAATTCGACTAAAATTAACTTAGCAACAAATTTTTATATAAACAAACACGTAATCCAATCTTTATTGGCTGCTGTTAAGAGTACTTTGGATAACAGTAGGCAATAAGGGGCCTGGCAACAATTACTAGAAAACAACAAACAAACAACAAAATTGTAAGCTTGCTTGTGCCCAAAACAACACGCTTTTCACTTATCACTTCACGATAACTGTTTGGCCATGAGCAAAGCACATTAGACTCTAACACTCGAAATGCAGGAGCGAAGGAGCCACAGTGCTGGGCAACAGGGCCAAGTTGGCTGACAATGTCAGCTTGAATTTACAAGCACTTTTTCACGAAGCTTAATAATCTTTAAGAATTTTTAAAATATTTTTTAGATGGCTTCGTTTAGAGAACAATCCAAATCACACTCGCACACTTACTTACATTCTTCGCGGTAAAATCCGTATTCCACGCATATGATCAGCGCTTAACCTGATCGTGTTTTGTTTTCTTGCTAACTTTTATTTTTTTCTGAATGACTGAAATTTCCACAAATCATTCAACAATTCTTAAACACAAGCTCATTAGCGTCCAAGCGTCAGATAGCGTAGATATCGAGCTCATTATCAAGTGGAAAATCACAATCATGATCACTATATATTTATCAGGTTTATCAATTAACCATCACAATTATGATCATTATATATTTATGGGGTTTATCAATCAAGCGCTTAAGCTTGAAAGTCCGTCACCATCACAAAAACATCACAAATCAATCACAATGGCATCATTATATTCAACATATGGCACCAAAACACTGTTATCGTATGAAATCTTAAAGATCATCTAAAAAATTTGCCCTCAGACGTAAACATACTCGTATTCAAAAAAATATTCACTGCCGTCGCGCGTCGATCGAGAACAACCGCTAAACGTGCTGACTATACTGTTTCATGGCTATGCGCGTATCACAGCGCGTTTCTGACGTTAGATACGTAGTGCGCGAGTGCCGAAATCGCACTAAATTCAACGATTTGAAGTAAAGGCCTAATTGGCAAATAGTACGAGTATAGGCGAGCACACACGCTTACCGACGACAAGCGCAGTCACGACGCTGCGGTGCTAAGGCATTGAGCGGGCGTCGAGGAACACCCCTAAACAAAAGCAAAAATAATATAAAAAAACACACACACAGAAAACAGGTGAAATACAAAAACAAAAACAAAAAACGTTAATTGCAAGTACACATTAATAAATAACTAGACAATAAAAGCAACACAGCGACAAACAAAATATTTATCAGATAAGCACAACAGGCGTTCGATAGGTCTGGAGTGCTGGCGCGCGTGTGTGTGTAGTGGTGCACAGCAGTGCAAGTGTATGCAAAAGCATTTTTAGTTTGTGGTTTTGCTCTTTTTGGTTTTTGATTTTTCTCACCTGCGCTTTGTTTTTTTATATATTCATTTTTTTGTTTTTTTTTTTTTTTGTTTTTTATATTTTTTGTTTTTATATTTTTTGTTTTTACTTATATATTCGTATATTTCTGACATGCGTGTATGTATTTACTACACTATTGTCTTACAAAGCAACGCCCCAAATAACGCTGATCGCCGCGCGTTGATAGCTGCGGCATGGCAAGCGCGTAGCTCTTGGCTTTTTATCACTTAATTATAAAAAAATGCAAAGCAAAAAGCGCTTTTCGTTGTTGTTGGTAAGGTTTGTCCCGCATTAGCTATTTGCCACACACGTGCTATTCACGTTCGCGCCGAGTGCACGCAGCACCTGCGAACTTATGTGGTTTTTTATTATTTTAAAATCCTTTAAATGTCGTCTGTTTAATTTTTTTATTTTTAATATTTTTATATATTTTTATATTTTTTCTTTATTCTTTTCAAGTTTTTTCTATATTTTTTAATTATTTTTTTAAGTATTTTTATTTTTAATATTTTTATTTATATTTTATATTTTCCTAGTTATTTTTTAAGTAATATTTTTAATTTTTTTTTATATTTTTCTTATATTTTTTAACAATTTTTTATATTGTTTTTAATTTTTTTTTAGTTTTTCTATATATGTTATATTATTTGATATATTTTTATATACATTTTAATATATTTTATTAATATTAAACATGTTTTTAAATATTTTTTTCCTTTTGCAAATTATTTATATTTTTTTGAATATTTTCTTATTTATTTTTTAAGTATTTTTATTACAATATTTTTATAGTTTTATTAAACATGTTTTGTATTAAGTTTTTAAATTTTTTAGTTTTTTTATGTGTGTTTTAATATTTTATATATTTTTATATTATTTTAAAATATTATTTCATTTTTTTTTAATATTTTTATATTTTTTTTTAATATTTTCTTATTTGGTTTTTTAAGTATTTTTTAATATATTTCGTATTTTTTCAAATATTTTTAATTTTTTTTTTCATTATTATAATGGTGTTTTATTTGATATTTTTCTAATATTTTTTATATATTTCTTTTTATATTATTGAAATCTTTTTTATTTTGTTTTTATTTTAAATTTTTTTATACATAATTGCCGTTTGAACGTATTTCACAATACCCGGAAAGGGCTTGTTTCATGTGCTGATTGGCAATGAACGCGTCAAATGATTGCATTATGTCGCCAACTCGTGACTGTTTAACCAAAAAAACTGATTAACTAGCGGAAAATGTCTAGTCATAGTCTTTAGATTACTTTCTATATACTATATACTCTGCTTTTACATATTTATATGCTTTGTTCCACAGGTGTTTATATAATCAATATTTTGGGAATTCCTAAAATATTATTCATAAGAATCTCATTAATTTTAGTTAATTAATTATCAATTTGCTCTAAATACTCTGTCAATAAGTATGTCTGCTCATACATACATTATGTATATAATAAATTTCCCCTTAATCTTGACAGGCCAATTCAACATGTCGCATTAGGTCCGCAGACGCCAGACATTTGAGCCACAATTCGTTATGAGCACTTACTACGCAGCATTTGCCAACTCAGAAATTTATGCTCACAATTTTTAATGTGATTTATTTGCTTTTTCTTTAAATAATTCTTAAATGTGTTCGTGGGTTGCTTTCCGCCTCTCAAGCTTTTCCATGCCCGTTTTGCACAATTTACTAATTTTCGCATTTAAACTAAATTTTCTGTTTGAATTTCAATTTGGCGCATGTCTGCCACATTCCTCAAACATTTACGAATTTAATTATGTTTAGCCACTTAATAATTTATTATATTGCAGTTGGCGTTGTTTGCGCGAAAAGTGTAAATTTCTGACTTGATTAACAAACAAGTAAATGAACGAAAAATCGAAAATTACACAAAGATTAGGAAAGCAACTAAATAAATATGGAAATTCAATACCAAGGGGCTCAACTGAAAAGTGCAAGTACACGCAAAACAAAGGCAAATATTGACAAAAGCCCAGTAGAAGAATGAGCTAGTTGGTGACTAATTTAGAACTAGTGTAAACGGTAACTAGTAAAGCAGCAACAACCGACTCACTTTTTCTATTTTCTTTACTATACTATATATTCAATATAAGGTAGTGATGTTGTTTTATTGATTTTCAGATTTCGAACAAAAATATACTAGGAGTCTCGATTCGCTCTTTTTCTGCTTGTTGTTCCTCGCTTGTCAGAAAAATTACATGTCAAAGCAACAATAAAATTATCGAGTTGAATTCGTTCAAGAGAGTATACTAAAGCCTCAGTAAAGGTGTATAAAAGCTATATTCAGTGCTCCCAAGTTTTGTTTTGCATATTTTAGCTCGCTTTTACTACTGTGAATGGTTCAAATGACAAATGAAAATACATTTTTTTTCTGCTGTGACTTTTTGGCTTTTCTGACAAGTTCACTTTCAACTTATTACCTTTTAGTTTTTTCGGCAACTAGTTCGTTGTCACATTACCAAGCGTGACATATGCACATAATCACCTTCGGCCATAAATTTTAATATTAATACTAATGAACGATAATAAAAATCGCAGCAACTGCTGAGTTTGGCTGCGAAAGCAGTATTTTGTAGTATTTTGTGCAAATTTGCAAATTTTATGTAGTGCAAATATACATACATATTTTAACCGTAAATAAATATTGTAAAGAAACATAAATGCGCTTTTAAGGTTGTGTGTTTAAACTTCAATAAATAAAGAGACTGGGCAATCAATATATGTAAATGACATGGGGAACAAAGAATTGTTTAGTTAAGAAAATTGTAGTTTATTGTTAATAAAAAAAGATCAATATATTTACCTGAAATATTATATGAAATATTAATATAATTATATTTTTATGTCAACTTCACATATTAACACCCGCCCCCTAAAAGAGTGCAAAAGCTCGCTTTCTACACAACTTGCTAATTATTCACACACACACACACATTGCACAGCGCCTTATCAACTATGTTTTACTAATTATTTCGTATTATTATTGGGTATTATCGTGCCTTTCGCATAACTGCGCCACAATTGCGTCATTACCTGTATGTCGCGCTCGCAGACGACCCCGCCAATAAATTCCGTAGGAAAAATTCCACGGAGTTCCCTTAAAATTTCCCCAATGCAATCAAAGCATAGCTAAGCGATAAATAAGCATCTAGATTAGTGCAAGGCGTGTGCCGCATTTTTCCACATTTGTTATATCATTTTCGCAAGAATGCAAATTACTTGAAAATCATTTGCCTATAATATACGCGCGTTTAAGGCTTTGCTTATCAGTTCCAAAGTATTTAGTTGCATATATCGAAAATCGTATCGGCGTTTCATGTGTATCAGCGATCGTTAACTAACACATGTGCATTTTCGGCTGTGTCATAACAGTATTTAATACTTTTTTAGCAAATCAGCGCATTGGTGAATAGATAATGCAGACATTGTTAAATGACTTTCAGAATCAAAAATATTATAATGATAAATGTAAAAGAAACAAAAAAGTAGCAGTTAATTAAAATGAATGTGGTGCAGAGTTCGTAGTGATTCAACTGTAGGGATTGGGACGTCGGTGTCTTAAGCTCAATACTTTAGTGTGTGGATATATAAAGTAATATCTGAATCTATATACGTATAATAGAATTTTTGGGCATTGAGCACCTATATATAAACATAGATATGTGTATGTGTATAGCGGGTAAGTCTGGTACTTGTGTGGGAGTATTTTTTATCACTGGGTACTATAAAAGTACTCTTTAAACATATTTTTCTTTTATTTAGGTATTCTTCATTTTATAATTATATATTAAATTTTATTAATTCAATACTTTTTTAATTTTGTGTACTAAATTATTTTTTGTTAAACATATTTTTATAATTTTTATTTAATTAAATAACATTTTTTTTAATTTTTTGTTAATTAGATTAATTTTTTTTATTGTTTTATATACTACTTTTTTATTTTTAAATTAAATTAACTTTAATTTTATCAATTAATTAATTTGAATTAAATAATATTTTATTTATGTTTTAGTATGTTTTTTAAATAAAAATTTTTGTGTTAAAGATAATTTTTTACCATTAGTATACTAGTAGATACGCACAATTTTTATAATTTTTTTAGCTTTTAGTATTAACTTTTTTAATAATATTGTTTCTTTTTTAATTTTTTTAAACAAAATTAATTTTTATTTCTAATTCTTATTTCTCTATTCTTATTAATTTTTTTAATTAAATTAATTTTTTTTTTCTTAAATTAACTTAATTTTTTTTTGTTTTTAATTTTTTTTAATTATATTAACTTTTTTATTGTTTTTTCATATTTACAAATTTTTTTACTACATTTTTGTATTAATTAGTAGACTACGTTTTTTTACAAAAATCGTATGAAAATGTTTTCCAACTTTCTTTTAGGGAATTTTTTCTTAAAGGTTTTAAAATTTCTTTCAACAATTCATTTTATAGTTTTAAGGCAGATTAACATAATTTTAAGACTTTTTAATTTTTGTATTAAATTTTTTTAATTAAAATAATTTTTTGTATTAAATTTTTTAATTAAATTTTTTTTCAATTTTTATTTTTTAAGTAAAATTAAAATTTTTATTATTTTTTTTTTGTGAATTAAATTAATTTTTTTTTTTAATTTTTATTATTATTTTTTTAATTTTTATTAATTTTTTTAATTGCTAAGAATAATTTTTTTTTATCACTAATAAACAATTTTAAAAAGAAAAATTAAAATTTTTATTATTTTTTTTTGTGAATTAAATTAATTGTTTTTTTTATTTTTTATTATTTTTATTAATTTTTTTAATTGCTAAGAATCATTTGTTTTTATCATTAATAAACAATTTTTATAAAGATCTTATGCAATTGTTTTCGCACTCACATTTAGGGACTTTTTACTGTGTGATCTTATTTTTAATCATTCGCACAATATTACGAATATATGTATATCTCCTCACTATACTCTGTATTTATATATACTCTACATTTATGTAATACTCTGTATTTATGTATATTTGTTTTGCCTTTGACAACAGACTCTCTATTAAAATATGGCAAATATTGAACTATTTTATGAGTACTTATTTGATTGCACTTACTAGCTACAGACCGGAGAGTAAATACTTTCACCAATAAATTCTTTAACAACAAGTGGCAATATTACAAATAAATAATTAAATAAATTCCACAAACAAGTTAAACAAATGTAAAGAAAACGTGATTTGAAATTCCCTTGAAATTAATTAAAATTTTTGTTTTATATTTATCAAGCGGACTTTTTTTCTATAACAATTATTTGTTTCAGATTTATAATGTTATTTTTGTAAATTAACAAATTTATTGTTTTATTGTTATTTATGAAGATGTGTGAGAGGAAAATTGAGGCGTTGCGTTTGGTCTTGAGACAATCGGTCGAGCAGTCTTGCTAATTCAATTAGATAAGATAAGTTTGCAGTGATTTATGTTACAATTTTAATTAAAATTCCTGCGAATGCAACAATTTATATTTTTACCAACGGCTTATAGGGTAAATGGAATGAAGTGTTAACACTCTTACGACAGCCACTTTGACAACTTGACACTGAAGTATGAGCTACATATATATTTAGATGCGTGTGAGGATTCCAAAACTGCCAAAAATATTAAAAAAAGAATCTTGAGAGTTTGGCATTATAATCGCTTCATTACAAACCCAAATCGTCACATATAAGTATAATAGTTCATAAATATATTTGTATATATCATACTCTCATTCCACACATCACTCGCGCTGCTTGAGCAACCGTCTGCATTTTCCCCACTCTCACACTCTTTATAATCAAATCATAACAATCATAAAAATCAATCAAATACTAAGGCTTGACTATAAATTTGGTTCACATTATAGGCGATTTCCCCAAGTACACGTGCGTCTGCTGCAAATAAAAGCATAAAGTAAGTTTATAGGGATTTCGGATTTGCAGTCAGCAACGCTAAATCATTTCAACTTCCTAGAATCCTAGTACTAAACACCGGAAGTATAAATTAGCAATATTTCGTCGAAAAAGATTTTTGACATTTCAGTAGCTATATTCGCACATAGTCACAGATACACATACATATGCGCCTATTAATACCTTTGATATTTATTTTGCCAGCCACTTAAACTTTGGACCGCACGTATCTGTGCTATCACTGCGACGCAATGGCTTTTTGCTTTTTTGCCATTGCTACACACAGTATACATATCTATATATGTATGTATTTGTGAGTAAATATCGCCTGCATTTGTTTTTGGCATATTTGTAGTGAAGTGGTTGTGATTAGGTTCGAAAGGGTTCTTGGCGTTAGTAACATTAGCAAATTAATGCCTTGGCAATTGTGCGGCATGATAGGCATACATAGGCGCCGTTGTTGTTGTTGTTATTGCTATGTATTATCTGCGTTTGGTGATATTTTCAATTTGCGCTAATAGATTACTTTGGCATGCGAACATTCAGTGGCAAATGATTAATTTGATTTAAATGTCTGCGATGTGGTGCGTGTGTTGTATGTCTTGTAAGCTGAGTAAGAGTTGCTGGCTTTTGCTGGATATATGTATGTATATCTAGATATATATATTTTTCGTGATTTATTGCTGATTTCTTTTGTATATATATTTTTTATAGTTTTTATCTTTTCTTTATTTATATTAATATTTTTTTTTTTTTTTTTTGAAGTGAAAAAACATTATAGACAGTAACAATGTGACAAGATTTTATCGCAAATTCTGAAGAGGGCGTTCTCTAATTAAATTGCGAAATTGTTTCGATTTGTTACAGTAATATTGGCAAAACCCAGTTGTTGTGAAATACAAAACTATGTCACTAAAATAGTTTTTTTTTCAAACTGACTAAATTAACTGTTTTCAAAATTAAATAAAAATTTGTTTTTGTAATTTATTTTTGTGTTTTCCACCTATTTTAAATTTCTTTTAATTAGGTTTACTTATTTTCTTATTATCACTAATAACACTACTTGGCAAATCGGAAAAAAAATTTGCGATTGATATACTAAGTGGTCTGGGGGGTACTTAATGTGTCCAGATAACGAATTTACGAAAAATTAGCCATAAGCATCCTTTAACATTCTTCTTCACAATTCTTTTTTGGTTTTGTTTAATTCTTTTTTTATTTTTTATAATTTTTTTATTCGGCTTTATTTATGTTATTTTATTTTCCAAAATCGATTTTTTTTTCATTAAAATTTCAAATTTCTTTCATTTCTTTTTTTTAATTAATTATTTTTTCATCTCCTTTTAATTATACTTCTCTTTCTCACAATTATTTTGGGTAAATACCCGCCTAAACTGTCATTGATCAGCTAATCACACAACTTATCACACACTTTCGCATTAAACTTAATTTACGATAATCAGCAATTTACTCGAGATTTCGATTTTGCTTTGTCACGCCAATTAACTGCCACGCACAGCCACTTACATATGCAGATAACGTCATTGACAGCTGTGTGATAATATTTATCTACCTAAAATTACAAAAGTCGCAGCAGAATTGCCAGAAACGTGCCGCCACATATTCACACCTAATTTCCAATAAGATTTCCGCAACAGCAACAACAAAAGACCATATAAATTTTCAACACAGCCGAAGCTTGTTTGTTTTCTATGCTGAGGCACATGAGCGCAACGGCATTAATGAACGGCAAGCAGGATGGACGGGCAACCCTTGACGCAGCCGAGGCAATTGCGAAATTCGTCAAACTCATTTGAATATTTCTAAGCAGCGCCATGCACGTTGAATGAACTATAGGTATGTGTAAGCGCATATTTACTTATAAATATATAACATACATATGTATAAGTGTGTGTGTGTCTATCGAAAAGGGGAAGCGCCCAGTAACATGCCTATTTTCTTGAATGCTTTTGATTTGTATTGCTTCGGCTATAGCCGCAAGGATTTTCGTTTCAATTGCTGTTTCTGCTTCTGCTTCTTTTGTTGCTACGCTTTGTGTGTGCTTTGCTGTTTGTTTTTGTATTGGCAGTTTGCACGTTTCACATTTCTGCTTTAGTCACAGCTTTGCTTGCCTACCGTCTATCAGTTGGTTTTGTGCTACAGAGCGATGGAACGCTGTAAGCTTCAAGTCGCTGTATTTGCCACCTTTCCTTCCTCCTTTTGTTTGGTGTGCGCCCTTTTTGGTGCACAGACAAATGCCGCGGGCAATTGGGAAAAAGTAATAATGAAGGCGCGCATACACACACATGCATATATGCTTAGGTATATATACAAATTCCTGCACTTTTGTAATTCCTCACCTGCGCCACTCAGCCTGCCGTTCTTTTCATGGTCTCCATTTGATCTTCGCCTGCGCGTAAATGGAACAGAGATAAGCGCGCCGTAGAATTGCCTCAACATACATTACGCGCACACACACTCATACATATAAATAACTGTGTATGCTTTTAAGTATGTATGTGTGAGTGTGTGTGGATACCCTTTCCGCCTTTTAGGCAGCGCGCAGTCGCCAGCTGAATCACCTGAACGATTTGTCACCCAAGTGCGCATGAAAAATTGTGACAATTCCGTGTGGCAGCGCGGCACTTTCAAACCACCAACGTTGCAACACAATTTCCTAATGTAAATTCCCATAAAATGGAATGTGTGAGCAATGCACGAAACTGATTTGAATTTTAAGTGCCTTTTAAACGCTTACTAATACTCCAGCGTGAAGCTGCGCGCGCATACACAAGCGTCTAGCGTTAGTTAGTGAGTCACTATTACTACTCATTACATTACACAAATAAATTTCTTAAAAAAAAATATGTTTTGTTTCCCTATTACTAATATCGTTGCTGCGAGCAACGCTTAAGCGTTAGTGATAACAGATTTTTAAGCGCTCAAATACAACAATTGGATCACCCAATATGTTAATTTTGTAGTGACTCACCGAAATCTGTGCTTTCCCCACAAGCGCTTTGAAGTGCGGCATTTCCTAGTGGGCACGTTAGCTGCTCGCAGTTCTGGCATTGCCAAGCATAATGTCTGCGTGGCGCGGCAAGCGAACACTTATTTACTTAATAAAATCACGTAAATATAGTGTGCTTGTAAATATTAATGTAAATATTTTTATTAAAATTTATAATCGTCACACCATTGGTGGCAGTTCGCCGCGGCGGCAAAAGCCATGAAATCAGTTCTTTTTCGCTTTTGCACTTTGTCGCCAGCGCCACTCACAATTAGCGCGGCAGAGATTGGTAATTGCGTACGGCACTGTTGCGCTTTGATTAACAAAATGGTAAATAGTTGTAAATTTTTATTATTAAGACAATAAAGCAGTGCCAAAGGCATAAATGTATGTATATATATGTTTATACTATACGTTCTCTATGAAATCGTTAATTAAAGCCGTTCAGCAATTTATGCAAGCATTTTCTCGTGGTGATTGCTTGCTGCTCAACACCATAAAGTTCCATAAAAATGACACTCAAGCGCAATCGCAACAACAACAAGCGCGTGTGGCAATGAAAATAGTTAAAAAAAAAAACAAGAAAAAAAATTAAAAAAAGAATCAAGGGTCCAGCGTTTGATTATAGATACCTACGTACATGCACGTAGATATGTTTATTGCAGTGTTTACATGCTTTTACATGTACTGCTTTTGCATGTATCAATATTGTTGTTGCTTTTACTGCAATTATTTTTAGTTCGCTCAACTAATAAATTTTTAACGAGCCATCAAATGATATAATATTTTTTATTGTCTAATAAATATGTTAAGTCCATTTCAACTATTGATTGTTGTAGCTGTTGTAATTTAATTTAATTTACGTTCTGATATAAAAAAAGTAATGCCAGAAGTTGATAATGCGGTAAATAATTAATAATAAAATTTTTATTAGCAAAGATATAAAGAAATATCAAAAAAAATATTAAAAATAAAGAGAAATATAAAAAAATGATTAACACAATAAAACAAAAATAATAAAAAAATAAAAAAATATATATATATTAAAGTAAGAATTGAAAAAAAAAACAAAAAAAATAAAATATTTTAAAAAAGTTGTAAAAGAAAAATTAAAAAAAAAAAAATAAAATATTAAAAAAAAAATAATTAGAAACAAGTAAAATAACATAAATTTTTTATAAAAAAAAATAGGGAAATATTAAAAAAATAGAAAAAATATAGGGAAATATCAAAAAAAAATATTCAATATAACGATTAAAACAAAAAAAATTATAAAGAAATATATATTATATATAATATTACACAGAAATATGAAAATAAATGTTTAAAAAACTATTTCAAACAAAATTAAAAAAAAAATAACCAAAAAATATTGTTAAATATTAAATAAAAAATTAAAGAGAAATATATTATGAAATATATTAAAAAATTTAAAAAATATATAAATAAAATATGTTTAAAAATATACAAAAAATAGAAATAAAATATTTAAAAAAAATATTTCCAAAAAAATTTAAAAATATTAAGAAAAATAAATATGAAAAACGAACAAAAAATTTCAAAAATATATTAAATTTTTTTTAATAGAACAATTAAACAAAAAATTAAAAAGGAAATATTTAAAAAAATATTTACAAAATTATAAAAATAAAAATATTTTTAAAAAAGGTTGAAATTAAAAAGAAAGAATAAAATAAAGAAAAATATTTAAAAAAAATTTAAAAACCGAACGAAAAAATTTCAAAAATATATTAAATTTTTTTTTTAATTTTGCAAAATAATTTTTAAAAAATTAAAAAGGAAATAAAAAAAATATCTAAAAAAATATTAAAAAAAATATATATATTAAAAAATAAATAGACATATAAGTAAAAATACATATACTATTGTCTAATCACAAAAAACTTATTGTTTTTTTAGCAATTTATTTCATTCGCCTAACGCACGTGACCCTGCAATTCTCAACACGTTTATGCGCAATAAATTTGCACACATAACCAAATATATTAAGCAAGCTTTTAGGCGCCACTTTCGTCGCATTGTAGGTAATTGAAATAATTAAAGAAAAATGCATTTTTATTTACATATAACAGTAGGCCTAGTTAATTACCAAATCGCTTAAAACACTCTAAACGCTTTTTAAACAAAACAAATGCATTTAACAGCTCCCTCCGCAACAAAACCTGCTACCGGATACTGGAAATTAACAAACTTCAGGAACAATGTTTGCTAAAAAATTTATGCATAAACCAAAGTCAATAAACACCCTAAGCCAATCGAACCGGATTTTTATTGTTTATTATTTTAATTAGTCGTCTCAGTGCAATAATACCTCAGGAATTTGCATATCCATGCAGTGGCGTTGTATTTATGAGGTGCGCGAAAAAATTTTATTTGTTGAGAAAATTAGAAAGAATATTTGTTGCTAAAAGCGATGCAATATGTATAAAATTTAAATAAATGTTAGAGGAAATAATTATAAAAAACAAAAATATTGTAAAAAAAAATAATTATAAAAAAATTTAAAAAATATTTGTATACTTTTTAACAAAAAAAATTTTAAATAGAAATAATAAAAATGCGGAAAAATTTTATTTGTTTAAAAAAATTAAAAAAATAATGCAATATGTATTAAAATTAAATAAAAATGTGAGAAAATAATTATAAAATTATAATAATAATAAAAAATATTTATATAATTTCAATAAAATATTAAAAAAAAATACTAAATAAAAATATAAAAATTATTTTATAGCAAAAAAAAAAATTTAATAAAAAAATATTAAATTAAATTTATATTTGAGCTCGCATGTGAAATTTAAAGTATTATAAAATTTCAGAAAAAATCAAATTTCAATATTTTCACATGTCTTGTTTAATAATTAAATTGTTAAATAATTATATTTTTAATATGTTTATAACTTTCTCAACTAATAAATTAATTTTTATTTATATAATCGATAGCACTATTATAGCACTGTTTTAAAATTTTGTTAGCTAATATGCTATACAGTTTCTTACGGCACAAACAGTTGCAAATCGTAGGTATTTCACACAAAAAATTATTTTTATTTAAATTGCCTTCAGCGCATTTTCGCAATAGAAATGAATGCTAACATTCTAATACACACACATATATCCCAAAAACAGCTGTATTTATTAAATTTCATTAAAACTTACGCCACACATACATACTTACATAAGTGTGCATAAAGAAGTGAAGAAGTCATAGGTAGCTAACTGCTCGTTACTTCATTCACACGAGTTCTATTTACGATTTTTCCTATAACCTTTATTTCAACTTTTGTTACATGATTGGCAGCAGTGGCCGCAATGGAAAAATAAAGTGTAAAAATGCATTATTATATATATTACAGTTATTGCGTATTAAAGCTAGAAGTGATTATAAAACCAGACTGCTTTCAATATGGTTTTATAATAAGTTGTTGAATTATAAATTAAATAATAAATTAATATTAAATAGTAAAAATGTCTGCTGCCTGCAATGCCAAAATAAAAATCGCATATTTTTGTAAGCTACTGTTTGCTGGATATTAGAATTTTTATTTTCAGTTTTTATTTTTTTCAATATAAAAATTCTCACCCTCAAAACAAAATACAGCATTAAACAAAAGTCCAAAAAATATTTTTTTCTCTCCCTGCTGTCCTCACATAAATAAACGTTGACCCGCCAAGGTCCGCCAACACTTTCTCAGGCGTCAGTTAATTATATATTAACACTTTTCGCTTGCTCGCAAACAAATTAGCATCAATCATGAGGAATGCGAATGCGCATGCGAATTTATGTCGCTTTGCGTTGCGCGTTGATGGTCAAGCGGCCAACACCGCCTGTCAATGCCAAGCGCAAAAAACGGTGAAAAAAGCAAAAGAAAGGCCAATCAATAAATTTGCGAAAGGTGCTAAGTATGTAAAACGAAAAGTGTGTTTGAGCGCGCAAATATGGCAAGGAAAATTGGGTGAGCAGTGTAAAAATAGCCATATATACAACTATTTTCATATATACACATATATGTGTGTGTGTGTTTGTAAGTGTCAAACAGCTAAAAAGCGCACAAAAGGCGAAGGTGCAATTTAGCTGTCGCCGCTATTAGCGTTGCTGCAGTCTACACATGCGTGTGTGTGTGTGCGCGGCCAGAAGCGCGGCAAATCAGTAATGAAATATTTTTTCATCTGTGCTGCCGCCGCCTGCAATGCGCGGCCATTAATGCATATTTGCATGGAAATGCCAGCCGCGCGCACACTATTGGCTTTGTTCGTTGGCAATGATTATTATCGACGTGTGCCGCTAATGCATGAGCATTATAACACTAATGGGTGGTGGGGGGCGCAAGCAGCCGCGCCGTCGAGTGCCACTGTGCCATTGCGGCGGTGCGCTGCTGATGGACATTGCGCAACTATTTGCGTCTAAAAGGCTAAAATTAACCAACGCGGCACAAAAAAAAACTGAAAACTCAAGAAATATGTTAATAATAATATGTGTATATATGCAGTTATGTGCAGAAAGGCGACGCGCTTGCAAGCGCATCACACAACATGCGCACGTATTTATCCGCGTATGTCTGCGCGCCAATCAGCGAGTGGCTAGCCAAAGCGCAGACAGAGCCCTCAACACGCCAGCCACCCAACCACTCGCCTACAGCTAAGTGTAAGCAAATAAAAATTCTCTAAATATTTGCATAGGCATTTACACAAGCCAACGGACAGTGTGTGCAAATAAAATGAGTCTAAGAAATCCTCACTAAAGCTAATGAAGAAAAACTTAAAATAAATGTTAAATGGTAAAAATTTAGTAAACACAAAAAACGCGTTGTTGCTACAGCCCACAAGTGCATTGACTGTCACTGCAGGTTGCACGCTATTAGCTGTTGGTCAATGCGCGCGCCGCCACCACTCATACTTCATTTTGCGCGGCTGCGCATGCGCTTAGTGCCATTTATTTACTTGTTCGCAGCTACACAAATAAAGCAACGAATATTGGCAGCATGTATATGCAAACGTACGCGCATGCGCCGATTTTAATGCGCCGTCAACAAATGCTGTGCCATGCGCCAAAAAAGCGCCAACAAAGAGCGACAGGTTGAAGAAAACGGAGAATCAAAAAAATATTTTCAAAACATTAGCAAGTAAAATATGCTTGAATATATTTGAAAATGTTTAAGTATGTACGTATCTATATAAACAAAGGCATTTTGCAGAAAAACAAGCAGTAAAGTGGTAACCAACTACTGAGCCTAATTTCATGACAGCCATTTACTCACAAATTATGGCGATTTACAAAGCGTTTACATGTGACCTGGGCATTAGCCGTAAGCGAAATGACGTTTTATCTACACAAGTGTGTATGCATGACTTATATGTGACGACAAGTGTGCGCGCGCTGCAGCTGTTGCCAGCGCGACCACTTTTTCAGCAATTGATAGTCAAGGAAATATTGCACCTGACCTACAATCGGCCGGCGCGCTGAACCAGCATACATGCACAAACGCGATCTGCTATGTATATGTGCGCTCAGCTATGTATATATGCATATAAAGCGTTGGCGCTAGCAAGAAACGAAGCGCTCGGTATATGCGCCGTCTATGCGCTGCTTGTTAATTAATTTCGCTGCACAGCGCGCTCATATATGTATGTGTAGTTGCTTTTTAATTTTCATTTAAATCATGTTGCCACTCAGCGCTATGCGTTACTGTGTGAATGGAAAGCGTCAACATGCCAAGCGGCGGTCAGGTAATTGGAAAAGCAAGCAAGCAAAGGCCGCGCTGAACGAGAACGTAAAGAAAGGTGCGGACCACACCTACGGCGCGCAGCAAATGATTGAAGTACGCTGAAGTACACGTGTACTTGAGCGCGCACGCACACACACACACATGTAGTGCTTGTGTCAGCATTAAATTAAACAGCGCGCAACGCATTGCAGTAAACGGCCTGCCGCAGCGCGACAATGTTGCAAGCATTGGCAATTAATGTCAACGAAAAATGTTGCCGCCCTGCCTGCCTTACTGGCGTGTAAGCTGCGCTTTTTTGTAATTTCAAATTTCCGTGCAACTTTTTTAACGCAAGCATATATTTTTTTATTTTTTCTTGGTTACTGCGCCGCGCTTTGTTATTCGGAAAATTTGTGTCGGCGCCAGGAAAATTTATTCCGCAAAACGTTGCGCGCTTATGCATGTGCTTGCGCGCGCGCTGCAACAATTGCTATTGCATTGCTTTGTTGCGTTTTTCGAGTGCAACATAAATTAGCTGCTGCAGCAGGCAATAAAAGTTTGCTATTTTGCGTTTTTTTCTAGCAATTTTCTCTCTTAAAATTTGTGAGCATTTTGTATGAAAATTTTGTTGAACTTTTTTGTTGTAGTTTTTCGTTGAAATTTGTTACTTTTGCGCACATTACTAAATTTTATGATCGCCGCCATTTGCTCTGCTATTTTTTGGTGCGACTTATTGTTGCTGTGTTTGTTGTTATTTGCTTGCTGGCACTTACTTGCGTCGTAACTGCCAAGCGCTGCTGTCGGTGTTACTGTTACTTTCTTTTACTTAGACAACTCGTTGCTTGAAATATGCTTGACATGTGACTTATGGCAGGCTCATTAAAAATCCAAAAAAAAAAAATATTTTTAAACGGAATCGATGCATTTTTCAATTTCGAAAGCGAAATTTTGAACTGAAAAACGCATTTTTTCTGATTTTTCTCTTAATATTCCCTGCTCAGTGTACAAAAATTATTTTATTTCAGCTATTCGCAAGCCTTTTCACAAACAAAAGTAGTCAAAAAATTACTAGTGAGACTAACAGCAGCTACAACAACACATTTAATAAATACATTTACATATATCACTTAGCATAACCAGTACTCCATATTGCCATTTACCTTTTGTAAATATCTACATACATTTTAAGGCGCTGGCTGGCAATTTTGTGTGAGGTTTGCTCCAGCCAGTAATTGACAGAAATATGAGACCTATGACGACTTGTCACTGTCTGCTGGGCGGCAAAAGTTTCCACTGTCAGCATTTCTATGGCACTAAATATGTCAAAATTATAATGAATGCATACACACATACATATGTACATATAGAAATATGCTGACTTAACGGCATATTAATAGTTATTTATCGTTGCTTGTCTAGAAATAGCACGAAATAGCGCCAGTTGCAGACATAATTGAGTTAAAATTACCATTCGGACGCTCATTAAGTTTTCGGTGGGCGCGCACTCTCGGCTAATGATTACAACTACAATAAACTGCAAAGTCATCACGAGTGATAGTACAATCATGAAATTCTGTTGCTAATTGATAACAACTTTATTCGGCTTTCCCGATATACAGACATTTATGACAATAGTTGTCTAGACAATTTTGACTTATTTCGAATGGAGAGCTGCCAAAAGTGGTAATTAATCTTCGATATCTGTTGTTTTTTTAATTTGATTTTTTTTATTTCATAATTTTTAGAATTTCACAATTTTATTGTAATTTTTTAGTTTTATAAATTTTATAATTTCATAATTTTGTTCTTGATTTCGTAATTTTTTTCTAATTTTTTTAATTTACTTTTTTTTATTTTTCAGAAATTTTATAATTTAAAATTTTTTTTTAAATTTAAAGTTTTTTAATTTCATAATTTTTATAATTTCACAATTTTTTATAATTTCATAATTTTTTTAATTTTTATAATTTCATATTTTTTTTAATTTCGTATTTTTCTAATTTCATAATATCTTTCTGAAATTAAATTTTTTTATTTATATTTTTTATAACTTCATAATTTTTTTTAACTTTACAATTTTTATAATCTCATAATTTTTTTTCTAATTTCGTGTATATTTTTAATTTGATAATTTTTTAATTTTAAATTTTTTTTATATTTCATAAGTATCAAAAACCTTTATAATTAATTTTTTTTATAATTTCATAATTCTTTTTTTAATTTCGATTTTTTTTTATTTCAAATTTTGTTAATATCAAAATTTTTTTTAACTTCATAATTTTTATAATTTCACAATTTTTATTTTATAATTTCGAGTTTTTTTTTTATTTTCAAAATTTTTAAAGTTTCAACATTTTTTATAATTAAATTTTTTTTATTTTCATAATTTTTATAACTTAACAAATTTTTCATAATTTCATTTTTTATAAATTTCGTAGTCCTTATTATTAAACAAATTTTTTAAAACTCAATTTTTTTTATAATTTCATATTTTTTTCAATTTCAATTTTTTTCCAATTTCATAATTTCGTGTCAATGTGTCTCACACATTTCTCTACAACATAATTTACTATTATACATATAGTTTGCTCATTGGCTGACTTTTCGCCAGAGGCGTCAATGCTGACGCGCTGCTTGCCTACCACTTCCAGTGACACTTCACCGCTATCAGAGCAAAGCCAGAGCGAGATTTGCAACACCGTCAGCTGTCAGCGCGCCGCTAGCTGTCCACAAATCATTAGCAAATTGCAAACAACCAGACACATGTATAAGCGTGTATGTGTGTTTTTCATAATTTTGCCAAATTTATTGTAATGTCACCTTGTCGATTTTCGCCAAACAAGCAAGTATTTGCCTTTCAACGCCGACTTTATGACCTCATTATTGGCCGCTGGGATTAAGCGCTCGCATGCAAAAATATTCATAATAAATAAAAAAAGCCAACAAAAGCGAAATTTATGCGCGCAACTTATTCTTATCTTGTGAACAATTGTAAAATGAGCGAAGAATAATTATATATGAGCAAGTGTATATGATTACAAGCATATCTCCCTGGTGAGTGGGTGACTAATTGCTACATGCCTGTGCACATGTGTGAATGTGTGTCCTTATTAACATATATACACTAATACTAACATATATACATATTTATTTTATATACTTATATAGTGTAAGTTTGTCTGTTTGCTCGGCGGCTTGGCTGCTTGACCAGCCGCCTGCCAGTTTCGGCGCTTTTGTATATAATTTGAATACAATTATAATGATGCTGTATGCGCATTGTTGTTTTTGCTGTTGCTGTTGATATTTTTATAAATGTAGCACTATTAATAATCGCGCATTATGATACTTTCAAGTAGTACTACGAGTCTGAAATTAATAATGAATGTGGCCGTCGCCGCCTGCCAATGAGCGTGTAAGCCGCTGGGTGCTAGCGTAGGCGGAACGTGTCATATTGAATTAATCTTGAACGAATATACATATCTATACTCATATGTGTATAAGTGTATGCATATTTAAGCTGAAAATATTAATTATATTAGTATGATGTGCTGGCAAGGCACACGTAGTTTTTTGAGGTAGCTTTTTGTAGTTTCATAGAAATGACGAGTGTGTGTTTGATTAGAACACAGTGTTGAGCACCTTGACAATGGGAAGGAGACTGATATTTCGCTGGAAATCTCATACAACAACAAAAATTTAATATATATATTTTTTTTTGTTTTGAGTGTAAAGTGTAACTACGCGGCTCAATCAGTTTAATCAATTTAACTTTAAACGCATTTTTCACGCCACAGCATTTAACTGGAGGACCGAAATGAACCGATGAGATACATATTTCTTGCACTTAACACCAAAAGCACAATTATTAAAAAATCAAAAAAAAAACATATATCATAGTTGGCGCCAGTTCCTCAATTTTCCACGAAAACATAATCTGTGTAAAACAACATTTTTCATTTCGTCTACTCATTTTATAAAGATACTAGCAGTAATAACAATAACGTTAATTAAATTGTGTACAAGTACCGTTTTCATCACGAAAACCGACGGCTAAACGTTGTGGACTACCGTTTTAACGGCAAAGTAGGCGCGTCTGTAGCGAGGCTAAGCTGCAACAAAACCAAATAAAACATGCGCACACTTCTAACAGTAATATGAAGTCTTATCGCTGGCATTTATAGTGCCAACAACAATTAAAACCGCTTTGGCTTAACACACCACCTATTAACCGCAATTGTGGGCACGTTTATTGCACTTTCTACAGCAACAACAACAATAGTTAATCACCTGCAAACAATTGCTAATAATTTAGCGAATTCTTGCGCATATTAGTAATGTGGCCAACACAACGGCAGATAACAAGCACTTGGTAAGTGGCAGCAGGCTACAAAAGTACAAGCAACCTTTGTATGTACGCATACACATGCATACAAACACGCAGGCGAGTCGTTGAGGTGCGTCCAAATCTTATTAACCTTTTGCATGAGCGCATTATATTACACAAAGCACTGCAACAACTGCATAATAACAATAACAATAACAATTAAATTACAATGCAGTTACAAATAAAGCACGAGCGCACGAGCAGGCTTTGTGTGTGCGAGTTGCGGCGGAAGAAGCAGCAGCAGCGCGCAGTAATGCCAGAAACGCATGCAGACTTGCAGCATATTTGCATGAATTACCTCACGCACGCACACACACACATTATATGCAGCGTGGTTTGGCATATTTTCACCTTTTCGCGGCGATTCGACGGGTTCAGCGCTGCCACAGTTGGCTGTCAAGGGTTGTGCGCCTGTAAGGCTGCTTGCATTTCACTTCATTTCCACTCAATTTCTGTGTTGTTGCAAGTTGGCTTTTATTTATTTGTATTTTTGTAGTATTTGCATGTACGCGCACACAACTAGTTGATTTATATCATGTCAGCTGCATGCAATAACAACAATTAACAACAACACCAACAAGCTGCCAGTTGTAAATACACACATGTGCATGATGATGGCGTGGCAGCGTAAGGGGGTAGTGAGCATTCCAAAAAATTTTTTACTTTTTGTGCTTGAAGCAGACTTAATTGTGAAAGCTACTGCAACTTGTGTATGCAACTTTGCAAGTGTGGCACACAACCAACTCGAATTCAAGCGCTCAACACGCGGAAAGGGTTGCTGCCACTGCCTACATGACACATACTTATATATGTATGCATATACACTCCATCCGCTGCCGTTGCCGCACAACCCTGTCACTTTTAATGTTTCAACATTTGAACATTGATTGCTCTTCACTTGCTTGGGAAAAGCCGACTGTGCCGTGTAAAATACAAAAATTTGCATATTTTTCTGAATGTGCAAGCATGCAGACTTCATGAATGCATTTGCGCTTGTGTGTGTGTGTGTGTGTGTGTGTGCTTCTGAATAATGCCCTTTTAAAAGGGGTGTGTGCTGCGCTGTGCCAGTTAATTGTTATTGCTATTTTTATACGCGTGTACTTTTTTATTGCTGCATATAATTCATAGTTAAACATAATAATCATCATAAAAGTATTTTAATAAACAGTTATTGCGACATAAAGTTCATTTTTGCATTTTAAATTAAATAAAGCTTAAGCTGAATGAAGGCAAACTCACGTCCGTAAGCTACCTTTGAGCGGAAAATCGCACATGGTTTCTAACACGTGGCTGTCTCGAGAAAATTGAGTGCAGTTTAATATGTATATATAGTCATAGTAATTTTTAACCAAGATTGTGAAGCTGCTGCCAGCTTTCACTCTTCGCTCCTGGAGCTTTTACTTCAGCAGAACTTTCATAAAATTTCATAATGTACATGTAAGCTCAAAGTTTTCTTAGCTGTAATGATAATTGTAGCGAAGATTATTAAGCTGCTGTCAGCTTTTCAAGAACTTTCACATCAGCTTTCATAAAATTTCACATTATGCAAGTAAACTCCAAGCTTACTTAGCTCTAGTGGTATATTGTAAATATTATTAAACAGCTGCCAGTTTTCATCATTCGCTCTAAGAGCTTATACTTCAGTAGAGATTTCATAAAATTCCATAATTTCATATTTCAAAAATTTCTTAGCTTTAATGCTTTATAACACTTATTAATTTTCCATTACCAACTTTCACTCTTCATGCCAAGAACTTTCACTTTAGTAAAGCTTTCATTACATTAGATAAGAGCTTTTAAAACTCAAATCTTTGAGGCGAAAGTCAATTTTTTCCATATTCAGAATTTTAAATAAAAGCTTTTAAACGGTTGTCTCATATTGGTATAAAAATCAAATATAACTCTAACCAATGGCATGTCGTACCCCGTCTGTTTTGAAATCCATATCTAATACTCTGTTGTGTCACTTTTGTTCTGCTCCTTTTACAATTTATTTATCTACAATATTTAAATTTTCACTTAGCACTTATATATAAATTCGCAAACAATTCGTCTACTATCTTTTCGATAATGCTTACTGTCTACTAGCAGCTTATTAAATAAGTCGGCGAGTCCTACTACTACTATCGTTTATCTTAATTAACTCTTTTTGCATTTTTTGCTGTAAATCTTGGAATTTATTGTTGCTGCTTTTAATAAACAACCTGTTTACTAGCAAACACTTTATTACTGTTAATTTGTATACCGTAGTATTTTCTAATCTCCTTACGTTAGATACCCGCTGTAAACAATATACACGCGATAGCAATGAAAATAGTTTCTGTTCACAGAAATTTTGAGGCAATTATATTATTTGTATTAAAAAATTATTAATAAAAAATATTAATGTTAATAATTATTACAAAAAAATTTTCTTGTTAAAAAAAATAAAATTAAAAATTATTACTTTCTTAACTTTTTTTATTAAAGCAAAGTAATTACTAATAATATTTTTTTTTATTTTTTTTTATTATTATAATACAACAAAATAATTATTAATATTAATTAATAAAAAATAATAATTATTAATAATCATTTTTCTCATTAAAAAATTTTTTTAAATTAGTTAACTGATTTTTTTAGTTTTTTATAAAAAAAAAGTTAGAAAAAATAGTAGTATTTTTTTAATAATGCATTTTTTTATTTCTACTTACATATATATTTTTCATTATGTCTACTTTTATAAAGCATTTTTTTTATAAAATTGTAAGCAATTTGGATTTTCTACTCACATCGTATCTTTCTGGCCTCATTGTATCCCCCAAATGTATGGGTTTAATTTATAATCCAACATTGGTTATTTGTGCGACACCACAAAAATGCAACATTGGCTGTGTTTTTACACAAATAAATTTGATTTATATACAAAACCAATTAAAAATTCTGCTTTCGTTTCGTTAATGCACTAATGTAAAAGCAGTTTGCTGTTTCACGCAATTCTGCTTCGCGCTTAAGATTTAAAAAACTGTTTCGAAATTTTTATTTTTTTCAAAAATTGTTTTCGAAATTTTTTTTCAAAAACTGTTTTAAATATTTTTTTTTCAAAAACTGTTTTAAATATTTTTTTTCAAAAACTGTTTTCAAAATTTTTATTTTCAAAAACTGTTTCGAATTTTTTTTTTCAAAAGTAGTCGCTCTCAATTTATTGCACTTTGTTTCAACACGTGACAAATATTGTTTTTAGTTGCAGTCGGTTTTTTAAACAATTTTCTTTTTAAACATTTACGTGTTACACTTTTGCTTTAAATTTTAGCAACGTTTATTTGCGTTTTCAAAATTTTCAAATTTAACTTTTAAGCTATCAATATATAATATTTATGTATTTTATTTAAAAAAGAACTTGAAAATTTTTAGAAAAAATCGAAGTGCTTTTTAGTGACTGATTTTTTGTTGCTGTGAATTGCACTTTTTGCGGCGTTTAAAAAATCTTTGTTATAATTTTGTTTTCAAATTTTCAAAAAGCGCTTTGTTTTTTCGTTGCACAAAATTTTCACTTTTATACCGTTAAATTGCGTATATAGACTATTTTCAGCAATGCACTTTGATTTTTAGAATTTTGCACTTTTCCAATTGATTTGCTTTAGCTTTCAACACTTTCAAAAATAACGCGTTTCAATTTTTTTGATTTTTCGCCTTTCGAATTCACACGCTTCTATATTTTAATTCACAAAAGCGTTTTTCTTTTCTTATTGTTGTTAACTGCTGCACCGTTTTTTATCGCTTACTCATAAATGATATACTTTTATATATTTGTATACTTTTTCTTTTATTAAAATATATTATCATTCAATTTCTTTTTACTTTCTTCACATGTGTGTGAAATATTTTTTGAACTGAAGCGTTTCCAACGTTCTTAACCCGACGACAGTTGCCACAGAACTGAAACGTACACTTACCAAATACAAACTAAATGCTAGATGTCTTGTTCAGTGTTGAATGAATCCGATACGATACGGATTCGTACTCGAAATCGAATGCTGAAGAAAGAGGAGGAGGCTTAGCATAGCACACCGTCGTCGCTGCTGCCTCACTACTGTTTGCCAGCTCGCTTGCCTGGCGCTGCTGCTGCTGCTGCTGCACTCTACTGAAATCGTATCGCCTGTAATGTTATACGGCAGACGACCAAAACGGCTATAACGACGGTATGACGATGATGACAACCACGACAACGACAACGACGACGACGATGATGACGACGAACCTCAGCACCAGCACCACCACCGACAATACTACCACCTAACGGCGCAACGACGACCGGTGTGCGGGCTAGTGAGCCAGCGAGCCAACGTGTTTCGTACGAACGTACTTAACGAGTACGAATTGGTCATTCTACGGAGTGCGCGCACAAACGCACCAACAACAATAAACGAAACGAATGTGCGCCTCCACGAACCACATATGTGTGCGTGTGTGTGTATGGCTGTGCATTGAGGGTCTATTATAATAGTATGGCTAAACCAAATACCCCCCAAAAGTATTGATGAGATACGCGCAGTCGAGCTTAGCTGCGCTCAATTGAACCGAACTTAACTGATAGCTGTGATATGTGTTGAACGAGTATGAGTGCTGTTAGCGGTTCGGCCCCATGGCGGCGTTGTTGGCTGTCGCTGCGGGTACGCGCACTCGGCTCTCGTTGCGCCCTAGCGTCATATCTCGTTGACTGTTGTCCGTCTTAGTGTTGCTGTTACACCTGGCCACACATTGTTGTTAGTTTCATGTTTATGTTAGTTTCATTCTTAGTTGGCTTACGACAGATTTTTCGAGTTTTCGCCGAGTTGTGGAAAGTTCGAAGCGGCGCGTTAGGCGCGCATTGTCTAATTTATTGAGTACGCTGTATTTTTGACAGTATTTATAAATAGTTTTGAGTGTTGATATCTTCCAATATACCCATACGTACAAGCGACCTCTGACTAAGGCGATTTCGGGCCTTTTTCTGAGCTAGAAGCCGATAGTAAACACTGCTTATAGCATGCATTTTGCAAAGTCTTAAATATACTCGTATGTATGTAGGGCGGCGTCGTGATGTATGAATCGAAAAGTTGAAGCAGCTAGTATTTTTCTTTAGAAAAGCACGTAGGGAAGCCTGGAGGAGATAAGCGGCATATAGACCCTTTAATTAAATTAGATGCTAATGCAGAATAAACTATTTTTATTTGGAAAAAATATTATCCTAATGTTGTCATAATATTGTTTTACAGATTTATAATATCTCACTTTATAATATTCCTAGATATAACTGGTAAAATTCAGATAATTGGTAAATGATTTTTTTTCGATTTTAGGCTTCAATTTGTTTCCAAAACTACCTCCGCTTCCAGTTAGCATGTTAGTAGGAAAATATATACTAAACATATTTACTTAATATTTATTATTTCTACACTAAACTACAGATTAAATGTGGAGTGTAGAGTGCTGAAAAAACAGTTGTGTATATAAATGCTATCTAAATATTTTTTTATTGTCTACTACTAATTTCATAGAAAATACGCAAAAGCAGCAGTAAAATTGCATTTCAGAAAACCTTTTTCAGTAATTGTTCTAAATTTTCTTCTAAGAACTCTACACTTTTACTAATAACTCATCCTCCTGCGTACACTGCCTCTCAAACTGTGCTATTTTCCAATTAGCGTTAAAACCTGGCGTCTGCAAAAAGATTTAAGCGACAAACTTACATAACAGGATCCCAAATTATAACATAAAATTTGCTGTAAAATGCAGTCAATTTTTCAGACTCGCAAATTTCACGAATTAGTCGCTATTAAGCCATAAGTACACCACGATTATATAAATCTACGCAATGAGCCTCAATGAAAAATGTTTTGTATGACATAAAAGTTTCGAAATTATAGAAAATAACATTTTTAACACCCAATTTTTACAATTTGCGCTTTTTATCCGCTTTTTTTACTAAATTTAAAAATCACTGACCATTTTCGTATTATAAAATTCATTACACCTTTTTACCAACCAAAAGCTAGCAAAATTCGTTACACCAACAAAGTTTATATTTTCATGACAGCATTGCTCAATTTGGTTGTTACGTATACCTCACACCATTTAATCGCACAACAAGCCATTCCAACAAGTGTATCTCGCATTCCTGTTGCCTAAGTCATCGCAGGCTTTTCACAAGTATTTGCCGTCGCATACTTTTCGCATTCGTACTTTGCCCCACAGCGCACACACCTGCATACAGTTATAACTCTACGAGGTTCGTGAGTGTGATATCCACCTTCAATAACGGAAATTCGACGCCGACAAGCTCATTGAGTCGCGTACGCTTTGCGCCGCTCTGTGTCTTCCGATTGCTTATGGTTGGCCTCATAAAATGATAACGCACTTTTGAGCTTAGTAACTGCTTGCTCTTCTGCTTCTGGTTCTTTGTTTTCGTATTGCTTACTTTGATTTGTGCGCAAGTATTGTGCCTTGTTATTACGCGTATTGTTGCGTTGCGTTATCAAACGTTATTGCTATATGACTTAATTAATGCGAAAAACATGCGCGTTTGATGTGTTTAGTAATTAGCATGCAAATTCCCAGTATCAAGTGTATTTATTTCCACTCGCGCACACTTTAAAAACGTGCAACATTTCTTTCCAAGCTCAACGTATGAATCACCTTCGGCAAATAATTTTTTTTTGTATGATTTATTGTGATATCTTTTTAGCATTGTCTTCATTTGTTCGGCTGATTATCACAACATGGAAATTAACCATTGTAGCAAGTAGTTCGATATGAGGTGTTATGGTGTAAACAATGTTATCGTTAGACGGAAGAGCCTTGAATATTTTAGAATTCGCTAAAATTTTCCCATGAAGACTTATGTGCCTATAGGCTTATGCCATACAAGTATATACCTATGAATGTATGTATATGTAAGTAAGTCATTCAAAGCAATTTTTGTACTTTCTTCTAAAAACAATGTGTGTAAGTTTTTGTTCCAAAAATTTCAAATACGTACTTAGATTCAATACTTTTCTCATAGACACACATTTGTACGTAAATATTAATATTTATCTATTTATTTACTGTCCAATTTAAGCATACAAAAGTGTTGGCGACTAATAATTAAAACAAAAGTTTAGACATAATTGTCTTCTTTACTTAGTTATAACAGTGATTATCATGATATAAACTTAATTATTACAATATAAATTTATATACTTTAAAAATGTTAAACTTCTGCTCACCTAATAAAATATACACACTCAGCATCAGTCTTACTTGCATCGCTTATACTGCACTTCGGAATATAACCGTTTACAAATATTAAGTTTTCCACTTCTATTGCCTTAAAAAAATCCTTTAAATACATAAAAGGCACAAAAAATGCATAAAATGCACAAAAACCGCATAAAATGCAACAAAAATGCACAAAACAATACATGAATACAAAAAAATGCATTTCTGTACTTAACATTCCACTCGCAAATCAATTTTAAACCAATGTAAGCATAACAGCAGCATAACCAGAACAACTAACAAAATGCTGTTAAATTGCTGCAGAAACAACAGCAATCTCACAACAGGCTTGCTTCGACACGTCTGAGTTTAAAATATGCAGAAATGTAAAGTTCGAGGCAAAAATCACTCAAACGTGTTTTAAGGCACTGGCAACCTCATGAAATATAAAAATTGTGTTAACATTCATTGCGGGTAGGTAAAAAAATGTTAATGTTATTAAATTGCTGTTAAATTCTCTATTAAATAAACGTGAGCTGTAAATTATAACATTGCATATAGTCTGTTAAAATGGAGGAGGACGTTTTGTTTCTGCAAAAATACAATAAATTTTTGAAAATTAAAATTTAAAATAAATTGATACATTTTATAGTTTTCTAGAGTACTCTGGTTCATTTGTTTTCAATTAATTTTTTTATAACTTATTATTATATTTACTTTTTTCGTTGTTTTTGACCGTGGATATCTTGTAGACGCTAAACTTAATCGAAAATTACGAAATCTGTTTGGTGTTTTAATATCAGTAGATCTTTTTTGAGAGGAGCTCCCGGAGATCAGCTGTAGTTCCTTTCCAAACAAAATTTTTTGCAAAAACTAAGTCTTCAAATACAGTTAAAATATACCGCAATATGTGTACAAATTTTTGGATCAATAAATTTGAAAGTTTTCTCCGAAAAAATCTGGAATATTCAGTTTTTTCGGCCTTCATATCAACATGTAATCTTTACTACTTTCCGGCTCACAACAATTGTTTCATCTTGAAGTAAAGCACAATTACTGACTTAATTAATTTGTAATGCATTTACGCCAAAATTAATTTGCACTTCGAAGCCTTAACTGCAGTAAAGGCAGATCGTAAAAACTCTAAGTTAAAGTTCTCGTGAAAGCATACTGTTGAACTTAATTAAGTCGCAAATGTTTATCAATGCGTTTAATTTAAATAACTGCGAGTTGGCTGTAAGCGGCAGGAAGTTCTAATTTAAGAAGCTGCGGTGTTGAAAAATTTCAAGCAAGTTGATTTAAAATCTTAAATACCACACATTGGCAATATGAACACTTAAAAAATACTTAATACAATGTGTTTTTCAAACGTTTTCCATTTTACGTGTTCATTAATACAACAAATACCACTTTAATTTCTGCTTGTTTTCATATTTATCAAGTTCATCGAACTCCGTTCAAGTGTTGTCCTTTGGCTTGTTAACAAATTGTCGTGTTGTTAGCTGCAAGGCGATGCAATCAAGCATGTCGCATAAATTATTTCGTTAACTATCGCAGATGTTCCTCCACACTCACTACTTTCTATGCAACATTTCTCGCTAACGAATTAATAAAATGCCAATAAAAGTGAGAAATTTATTATAGAAATGAACGCGTGTGTGGTGAAATGCAAGTGAGCAATGAGATCGTCAAACAACTGTCATTTGCTCGAACAACTGTTCGAACAGTGCGTTTAGCTGATAGGGTGCGATTGTGCGAGAGATGTTAAGATAGGTTATGGAGATAGTGTAAGTTCCAGGTAAGGGTGCAATACATACATAATCTAAATAGTTTTAGCTATAACTTAGCTATACTGCCGAGAGATTTTATATAACTCTAACTTGATGGAATTACCTTCGCTTATATTGGCAAATATTGCTCCTAGCTATATATGCAACTCTTTTACATACACCCTAAAAGTCAACTAAAAATAACTCTCCAGCTTGTGTGGGCGTTACAGCTTACAGCCTTTAATTCACTATACTAAACCAACACAAAAGCTTAATAAAATCTGCCATGTGCAAACAGTGCGACAAGATCAACCAAAATCGCTGCTTAAACTCGACACCAGCGCAAACCAATCGATTGCAGCACCGATCGCGCTGATTGCACCGAAGATCGCATTTTCGATCTTTAACGATGACGAGGGCAGACGACGACAACACGCATGCGCACCGGCCACAGCACCGACTACAATCGCAGCCAATTTGTGCGCCCCCAATTTAAGGAATCCCGCATGTGTTTATATATTTTATTTTAATGCCTTGGCGTGAATTTCCTTGGAAGTGAACTACAGCACTACGCGGTCCTATGCTTCGACATTGCCTTTTCACTACATGCGCCTCCTTGCCAATGAACCGCAGCAACTAATTCCACGCCTCAGCCTTAATTTTCGTCGGTTTTGCGCTGTTTATTATTGCGACTTGTCTTTCTTATTTGGCGGCAGCGATTTCATTTTTATTGCACATATTTTTCGACGCCCACCGGCGGCTGTTCAATGCGCGCTCAGTTGCTTCGTCGGCTACGCTTGTGGCAGGATCGATCTGGCTGCGCGCTGAAACGAGCGATCAGCGTCTCACTTGCGCTACTGCAATCGATTGCGCGACTTTTGTCTGCTTGTTGTTGTTTGCATTGACGATTTTTGGTGGTTTTTAATTTTGCTCCTCCACCTTTTGTTGGTTTATAGTTTGCTATCTGATCGATTTTTTACCACTGTGTTTTTGTTTTCAGTTTTTTTCCGCTTCATTCCACTATAGCCTGGACTTTCGTTTAAGGCGCTTCGCTGGCTTGCGTTGCTTTGCATTGGGATTTACTGCTTTTTTGGGAATTTTAATTAAAATATTTCTCACCGCTTAAACGATTTTTTAGTTTTATATTTATTTATTTTGCTTTACTGTTTTCGCCATTGTTTTTGCTTTCGAAAATGTGTTGAAAATTTGTTTAACCGTGTCCTGCTTGGAAATCGATAATCTCCTCGCGTACGCACACGTAATTGCACGAGTTACGAATTAAAATTACTTTAATTTTTAATGAGCTGCAAGGGCTGCTGATCAGTAACCTATACATTGGTTAGTTGTGCACCAACAAACTATTTAATGGATGCTAGGATAAATTTATGAGGCTGTGAAACATTTAGTGCATCCCTCACACTCTACGATGGCTCCATTCTTTATAATCATCCGCTTTGAGACAAACTGCTTGATTATCTCTTGCTTCCGTAATTCTGTATATTGACTACGCGAACTACTCACTTTAACAGTTGTCAACAATCGCGTTAACAATCATTGACTTCTAGTGGATAATCTCAGCTCAAAAACATTGTAAAAACCATAAGCACCTCTTAGTTTCCGAGCCATAAATTCGTCACAAATATTTTGGTGAATTTTGTAGCCCCAAAAGAAATTTCTAATAAAAATGTTACACTTTTTACGATTGCAAAGTTTTATGCGCGGCAATAAATCTCTGAGCCAACTGCAGTCAGAGGCGCTAATCTCGCAGAGACATAAAGAGCTCACACGCACGAATTCGAAATATCTAATTTTTTGTTGTTTATCGAAGACTTTTGCATCCACTATACGACTACCATTCTTTGTCACCTCAGCGCCTTGTCTTCTTCTTGCCACTTGACCGCTTTTGCGTCAGTTTTGTCAATTCGTGCGGTGGCGCCACGCTGTCACGCCACCCTGTGGTGCAAAACACGTAAAACAGACACCACAAAGTAAAAGTAAAAACAACAACACACGTGTCTTGATTGATTTATAATGCCGATGCAATTTTGTATCAACTCACTTTGGAAGAATAGAAAGTCAGAAGACTGCACTATTTTATTTAGTGTTTATTTATGCGGAAAAATGGCTGGTGGCAACCAATAAATATAAAAACAATAACGTGGCGGCGCTTTTCAAACACTATCTTACAGGCATCTAGTCATGTGACAGCGTTTTGGTATTGCAAGATAAATATCTTTGCCGAGAGGTTTTTAAGAATTGATCTGCAATAAATAAATGTAAACAAGACACAACCACGAAAATAAACGATGAGTGGCTGGCGGTACCAGAAACAGAATTGTTTTTAAGTGTCATCTACAGTAGGTCACTGGTTCCAATAATAACACTTAACGCATGACTTAGGAATATATACAATGTACTACTTCCCAGTTAGGGCAACACTAGCAAAGGAACCTCTGATAGACTCTTGAATGGCTCTACAGAGGGCAGAAGAAAGACAGCGATAGCTAAAAAGCTGAAGGCAGAGATACTCAAATACTGCAACCCCTCACTACCCATGCATGACTCGAGGGTAATAAGGCTGGAGAGAACCGCGGAACCATATCGGCAAGCGCTGATCCTGCCAAATGCAGATTCCATCAGTCCTCTCAGCAAAACTGAAAAAGCCATAAGCTATGGGTTCAAACGCGTAGTTCTGAGGATACTCCCAACGGATGCCATGGCTGATGACGCTCAGGCTTCAGATGCGGTGAATAGGACAGGTGGGGATGGTCAAACGGCCATAGAGAACCACTCGAGTCTATCTGACATAACGAGTTCTGGGAGCGGCTGGTCAATTGGAGACACCCTCTTCAGTCTCGAACAGCTGTTTGAAACGTTTGGGTCGAGCGCGATGTGAGCGCTAAACTACCGCTTCTGGAGGAGAGTCTGAAGGATGAAATTTCTCCGTCAGAAACCATAGTAGACTAAGCATCTCTGGACTGAGGACGAATAGCCACAAGATGCTTACGTCAAACGATACAGGTACAACTAGTGCATGTATGATGATCCGAAATGAACTAACAGTATTTCGCTCAAAGTTACTCAAGGATTGTCTGTTCTCACTAAAAATAGCATCAAGCAACTTCTTCATCAGACTTGTATGGATACCTGCTCACAGCGGAATAGCTGCGACTACAAAGTCGAGAAGCTAGCCAGAGGGACAAGCTTGTCTCACTCGCATTGGAATGGGACCGATTTAGATCTCGATTATCGTCTTGCGTTCTAGAGCTGAACCAATGGACTTCCCGAGCGCTTAGCAGGCGCTGTAGGACGACCATCTTCTTGGTACTACGAGATGTTTTTGGCCTTAAATAAAACGCACTAGACCTACAAATTACTTGCCTTAAGTAAAGTTCATCTTGCTACAGACGTAGGAGTTTTTACTGGTCACTGTTCAATAGGTATTCTTGCGATAAGGCTAGAAATCTAGTCGGATAACAGTTGTCAAAGCTGTATGGGAGTCAGGTGGAAACATGCAGGTACCTTCTCCTCCATTCTCAAGCCATTACAAGGCTGTGGCTACAGCATTTCAGTAGTCTTACCTTCAGCAAACCAGGTGAGGTGGAAACATCCAATCACTCTCTCCTATATTCTACAGCCTTTGCAAAACTGAGGTTGCAACATCTCGGTAGTCTTACCTTCGGCGACCCAGTAGACTTACCCGAAACGGCCATTAACCGACTGAACAAATTACACATTTGTGAGAAGCTTGAAGCGCTTTATCGATTAGTAGGATCTTGTGATCCTTTTTTGTTTGTTGGGTACTACAATGAACCAGCATTCCAACTTATCCAAGTGAGATCTCTTTTACGATTGACCTCAACCTAAATGTTAAGAATCTGAGTTCTAAAAGTCGTTCAATTTTGTGTAATGGATTTTTCTTTAATATATTTGTCAGTTGTCCAGAAAGTTGAGTCTATTAGCTAAGCTCGCTTTACATATAAAACCAGTTACAAATTTGGAATTCAAGTAAAATGTTTCGCGCAGTGTACGCATCTTCATTGTTAAGCATAACTTTTAATATTTTCATACGTCAATCATTTAATGGCCAAAATATCGAAATACATACTTACCAAACTGCTATCATAAATTTCCCAGCTGACAGACTGTGATGATGCGAAGACGTCAAACCGCCATATAAGGTTAAGCAGACTTATGAGCTTATATGGTTACATATGCATATGTATTAGTGTTTATGTATGAAACTTAATGAAGCTGCTATGCAAACATATGTATGTACGTATGTATGTAAAACGAGAGAAAAAAATAACGGCGCACTAAATTATGACATTTAATTATAATAAATTTTGGTCAAATTTTGTATGTGTATGTGTGTTTGTTGGAGACAAAATGTCAAAACAAATGGCAACAAAGGAGGTTACGGCGCGAAAGCACACGCACGCACACGCAAACGCGTAAATTTTAATATTTGTAGTGCGCAGGCGCAGGCGCACCATTGGGTATGCATAATTAAAACGCTGTAAATTAAAAATAAATACCCACTTAAGTCAAAGACTTTGACGTGAGCAATGATAAGATGGATCGATGAATGCAAACACGCATAAACGGCGAGCAGCAAAGCAAAACCGCAGTGGGCGTGCGTTACCCAAGTGCATATGTGTTTGCTGTGCAAGAAAACAGTAAATGCGAAAGTGACACTGAATTGTAAACGAAATACAACAATTAATGCTTTGGCGCATATTTCGTCAGCACAATGGAAATAATGCCAACGAAAGTGCTAATTAAAAGGTAAATAAATAATTTACACAACGACTGGCAAATGTTTTTCAAACAGTTCAACGCTTCAAAATAATTACGAATTAATTTTGCTGAAAAGTGCGAAACGCAACACAATCCCAATTGCAAATATAACAACAAATCACTAAAAGCTAGCATAAAATAGACGCAGCGGCCACACCCACGCAGACGCCACAGCCACCACTTCCGCACCCTAAATTCACCTGCACAGCATATGTATGTATGTATGTGTTTGTAGGTGGAAAATTGCGGCAAAATCACAACAAATTGTTAACCGAATGGTGGTAATTATTTAATAAATATTCAAAAATTTCCAAAGTCTAGCAGCTCACCCAAATAATGTAACGTAAATAAGGCACAGCTACTTATTTGTGTTGTTGCGCACGCGCAGACGACGTGAGAAGCGCGCTGGCTATGGTGTGAGTGGGCGGCAAAGCCACATGAGCCACATGCGCCACCTGTCAGACAAGCACAAGCGCATGCGTGCATATATTTTGTTATAAATAAATGATAAATTATGCCTTGTCAATCATCGAGGAAGCGACCAAATTTGCATTACAAAAGTCTCCACGTTTTGTGGCAATATCTGTGAAAATTCTTATATACATGCAAAAAGGAATTCTATAAATATTTTTATTTACAGTAATCAAATGATTAGTTGTTGTCTGTCAAATATTTATTTGGCTTGCACATTTTTACATATATATGTGCATAAATATATGTACATAATACTAGTAGTAAACAGGGCAATATTTATGCTGCGAGTATATCAAAGTTCACTGAGTACGTTAAATGCCCAGCATCCAACAAGAGCGTCTTGTATTTCAATTTGTAGAGAATGATGCCTGTCAACAGACTCTATGCAAGCTTCAAGTAACGGGTCCAAGCAAAAGTACTTTGTCCCAGGGTCTTTTTTGACATCTCACGCATGAGTCGTGTCAAACTAGCATGTTATTATAGTTCAGTATTTTTTGGCATCATGGAGAGACTTACACCTGGACAACGTTTACAAATCTCAACTTATGGTCAACACAATGGGCCTACCGAGCATTCTATTCGCAACACCATAAACCATCTTGAAACCCAGGACTCATTATTGGATAATATTCGACCGAATAGACCACGTCCAGCACGCAGTGAAGTAAATATAGCAGCCGCAGCAGGGAGAGTACGACGTCGTTTGCAGCAACTCGGACTGACGTATGAAACAACTTTACGCATTTTATCTTAAGTTGAAAGCGTACAAAAATGCTTCACGCATTTAATAAGATCCCAAGTTTTTGAGCCAAATTTTGTTCAACGTTGAGACCCATTTCTGGCTCAAAGGGTATGTAAACAAGCAAAATTGCCGCAGTTCGGACGATGAGCAACCTGAAGAGATTCAAGAGCTGTTGTATGGTTTGTTGGTCAATGGAATCATCGGTGCATAGTTCTTCAAAAAGATGCTGGTGAGAACGTAATCATAAATGGTGACTGATATCGCGCCATGATAACCGATTATTTAATGCCTGAAAATTGAAGCTCGTAATCTCGGCGACATTTGGTTTCAACAAGACGGCGCCACTTTCTACACATCGCATCAAACAATGGATTTATAGAGAGAACACTTCGGTGATCAGATAATTTCATGTTTCGAGCCGGTCGATTAGCACACCAAGATCGTGTGATATTACACCATTACACTTCTTCTTGGGAGATATGTCAAGTCTAAAGTCTATGCAGACAATCCCGCTTCGATTCAGGCCTTGAAGTAAAACATCACGCGTGTCATTCGCCAGATACCAGCCGAAATGCTCGAACATATCATCGAAAATTGGAATCGACGGTTGATTCCTTAATAATTTCTCCTGCTTCATTGGACTCAGAAAAATTTTAGCAGAATTTTCGAAAAGAATACTCCATGTAATCATATTAACACTTAAATAAAAGTGCTAAATAGACACAACGCCATCTTCGTTTTCATTCATGAGAAAACATAATCATACGCCCAATTACTTAAAAAATCTATACTCGTGTGTAATATTTCAATTTCATCAATAAATCAATGCGCAATAACAGTGTTTACAATAACCAATAATAAATAGTAATGGCAAACACAAATACTATCACACATTTGCTGAAAAAGTCAGCGTAAAACGAAGTCCACCAAAATATATGCAATAGCTGCTACCAAAGGTGGTCAAAAACGCGCTGATTCCTGCAGTAATTCTCAGTTGCCATCTGCCACTAAGTAGAGACAAATTTGCATACAAAAATCCAACAACAAAAAAAGAAAAAATATAAATATAAACAGTCTACTAGTTTTATAGCTAGCAGTTGCTCATATTGACCGCCATTCAGCTCGCTCTCCAATTCACATCCGCGTTGTATTTGTACTTCATTCAGCAAACGCTCCACAGCTTGTCAATAAACAGCGCATCAGCACAATGCCATGTGGCGCATAGCTGTATGTGAACTTTCAATTGAAATCAAATGCTCATTTGCTATTAAAATTAACGTGCGCGCGCGAAATAAATCGCATACAAAAAATAGTATTAATAATAAAATAAAATATCGTTAGCTAACTAATAGCAACAAACGGGCACGCAGTAGAGTTATGCATGGCAGTGAGTAGTGAAGGTGGTAACCCTAAGGCTAAGGAAGCCAACCACCAACAAAATGCATGTAGTTGCCAACACCTTCAGCCATGTGCAGAGCGATATAATAAGTTACCCACATACAAGTTTATTAATATTTATAAACATTTTTTTTCTAATTTTATATACAAAGAGCAACGAGATTGAGCTCAAACATAAGATCAATATATGCCTCTTCATAACATGGAATTATGAATTGATGTAGAGCGCGATGTGCGCAGCCTCCAGTCTTTTAAAAGATTATCGGAGTAATTTTTTTGTTTTTTTTTTTTTAACGCTTTACTGAAAGTCGCCACACTATCGAATTTTATGTGATGCTAAGGAGTAATATCAGTAGCGCTGTAGATCAAACTACTGGAATATATAGTGTTTTCAAATAAGAATGATATGATTTCTTAAAAAAAACACCCACTAATTGTTAAGGAACTTCAAATGTTTTTTATTTAGTATGAAGTACAAACGATAGTTCTGAATATAACATCATTTAAATGGTCTCCCCGACTACTTTTGCAAGAACGAATTCGATAAACCCAATTTTCGAATACTTTTTCCACTAAATCGTGTCATATGTCATGAATAGCACGTTGAATATTGGGTTCTAAAGCCTGAAAACCCTCATCCAAACCAATGACTTCGAATAACCCCACAAAAAGAAGTCTAATGGATAAATCACAACTTCTTGGCGACCATTAATCGTCAGAATTTCTCGAAGTAATCGAATCTCCAAGCCTCTCTCGTAATAACTCGGTTGTTGTACATGCTGTGTGTCACATAGCCGGCTTGTTAGAACCAGATGCCGTCAAGATCAACTCGTCCAATTGCGGCCATAAAAAGCTGGTTATCAACGATCTATGTTTATCGCTCTCCATTGGCAAAATGACGGTGTCACCAGCCTCATTTCAAAAAAAGTATGGACCGATGATTCCATCAGCCCAAAAACCACACCAAACTGTTAATTTAGAGGAATGTAAAGGTTGTTCACGAATCATTTGTGAATTTTCTTCGCACCAGAGTTTTTTTTATTCAGTTTTTTTTTATTCACGGCACTACTCTGCTGAAAGTGTTTCTAATTGGGGAAAATGATTTTAAAATCGTTATCATTTCAAGTGGTTCCAAAGCATAATCTGCGAACTGCGACGTGTTTTAAACGCTTCAGTTCTTGAATGACAACAATTTTATGCGGATGCAAGCGCAAATCCTTTCTCAAAATCAGACAGGTTGTGGTTTGAGACAGTCCTAATGCTTGAGGATGGCTTGAAATCGACAAATTGCGGTCTTTAGTAAAACTTGCCTGAACAGCAGCAATATTGTCATTACTTCGAGCGGTTCTTTACCTTATTGACACTTGAAGATTCTGAGAAAAAAAGGTATTCTATAAAACTCATGAGAAACTTCTCACTTCAACCGTTATTATCTTTGAAACGGTTAGGCGTATGAAGAAATTCTGGAGTCCTTTTTGTAGAGTATTTGTTTTCCTACAAAAATATTTTTATGTGTTTCTTTCTGTATTATTCCAAACTCTCTTTTGTGAACCCTAGCAACTAATTTTCAGCTTGTAGCCCTGTGAACTTCGTCAATCTGCTTTACGGCTTCAAATCGAACAGCACTAGCATATAGTATACAAGTATTCTCGTTCGTGATTGTCTCACTCTACATTTTTCTCTCTCAATTTTTCTTCCTTTTTGTGTGCAATTGCATTTACGTTGTGATAATTTTAAATTTCAATTTATTCATGATTAACAGCTTCATTTTTGTATTCCTTTTTACGATATATATATGCGATAGTGTATATACATACTTATATTCGCTAACTATACATCTCGTAAAAAGACGAAATCCGCACAAATTTCGACATAAATTCCTTTATCGATTAGAATTTCAGTGTGAATGCTTTGTGCAAATAAACTGCAGCAAAATTATTGAGAAAATATCAATATATTTCGATTTAATTGCAAATCAATAAATACAGCTGAATACTACGCAGCTATGCATAAGACTATAAATATGAGTGTTCATATGCGATTTTATATAAAATAAACAAATATGTGTGTGTAAACTAATATTAAATATAGCATTAAAGGTTAAAGTACGAGAAAGGCTGTTCGAAATGTAAAATCATTGCAAACTTATCACTACTAAAGTATCTGAACCCGGTGGGAAAACGAAGTAAGCAATTTTTGGAATGTGTGATGCGGTTTCACTCTCGGCTATAGGCGCGTAAGCAGTGTATACGCCATTAAAGAAGAGTAAAGATAGGGTTCCTCAAACGAACAGATAAAAAAGTGTCATAATCCACCTTCTAATAAACAACTTCTGCAAGTCTATAATCCTCTAAAAACAAAAATTATTAGATATCTGCCGAGTTGTTTTAAAATTAGAATTTGCGTCAGTATTGTTTAGAGCTTTTACTTCAGCGCTTTAAGTGGGAATTCCATCGTTTCTATAAATCAGCTGTTCAAATATTGGAAACAACTTTTTTCCCGAGTTATTTGGCACACAAATATTTGTTTAACTGTATTGAGGTAGAAAAAAAAATAATTTGAAAACAAACAGACAGGCTGAGTTTAAAAAATATTTGCATTGTGTTTTTTAAGCCATATAAACATGGACCTAGCTATTGAGAAATGTGAAGACAAATAGATAAATATAGGCAGGAAAATCCCAATAAAAAATGTTTAGACAGATTGGCACTGAAATGTATCAGAACGAAAGTAATACACTGGACAATAATTTGAAGTTATTTTGTGAGAAATTTAGTCACTTCTCTGGGTCACGAACGGGCCACGCTTTCAGTGGCTTTATGTTTAAGGGTTCTTATTAAGAAGGTTCTACAATATTTGCGTTAAATTATTAGGTATAATTGATTCATCAACTCTCAGCTGACTGCCCGAATTAAATTTTTTTCGTGTGCGCTCTAGACTAGTGCAGAAGCCTTTGAAAATGAAAAAAAGAAAGAAATTCATAGAAAATTGAAAACCATCGGAAAATAAAGATAAAATTACAAACATTAAAGAAAAAATCGAAAAAGGGAAGGGGAGGGACGTGGTTGAATTTTTAAGGGCTAAAAATGGGTTTTCTGGATTTCCAGCAAAACAACAACTGTTATAGAAAAAAATTATATGGCAATGTCACTGAATATCTAATCTCGCTATCAATGGCATCCAGTCACTTTGTGATAAGACTAGTATGGTTGCCAGGCCACAGCGGAATCGCAGACAACTATAAAGCTGATGAGCTAGCAAGGAAAGGCAACCTGGAATCGCTATCAGCAGAATGAGAAAGCAAGTTTGTCTCATCTCCTCGTGTGTTATATTGCTAGATAGCTGAGCTTTGCGGGAGCTCGACCAGCGATGGGCTACCATAGGTACATGCGCTGTCGCAAAATGGTTTTGGCACAAGATCGATCGCAAGAAATCGAATGATATCTTTGCCCTCAGTAAGGCTAGTCTTTCTCCAGTTGTGAGGGTTTTAACAGGCCCTATCGGCGTCTATGCTGTAAGGCTGGGAATCCTACCGGAAGCCAGCTGCAGAAGCTATATGGAAGAAGACGAGCTGGAATCTCAACATTTCCTTCTTCATTGTCTTGCGTTTGGGAGATTAAGACTTTAACACCCCACCGAACTGGTGGGAAAGGAAATTAACCGTTTCTGCAAATTTGTATTGGCCACGAAGCGCTTTGTTAACTTATACTACTTCTATGGCTTCGTAAAGGTGGAAACTTACTCTCTTATCTCACACTGTATTTTTTTTTTTTTTATAAACATAGCTTAGGTAACAACACCTAAGACCCGAGCACCCAACCCAAATGCCAAATGGCGGATATTGCCTCATAATTAATTAATTTGCCGCAAAAATATTAATTTGGAAATCTAGTGATTGCATGTTTAAGCAACTTTAATGGAACCATTCTGCTTTATTGCCGCCCGTTTTGATACCGATATCCATTTAACTTAATAAATTAGCTCCGATTTACATAAAAGTCTTGTATGCAATAATTCCGAAAAGATTTATTAACTCCAAATTGGTTGAATGCACCAAATAAAAGCCAAGTCACACATTTGAATTCGTTGGCGCCACAAACCACCTCCAACATTCCGAATTTGGAAAAATAGCTACAAATTAGCAACACCAAAAAGCACAACAAACACAAAGTGAAACAACAATTGCTAAATAAACAAAAACAAAACAGAGCTAAAGAGGTGACAATCAAATGGTCAAATGATCTGCGCGCAACGACTGACTTACGGCCGGACTCAACGCCAGCAACAACGGTAACAACAACAACAATGCTTTATCAAACGCTTTTGTGTGGGCAAATGAGAAAATTAAATTTTCCAATTTACAGGTGGACAGACACGCCCACATAAATGTACGGACAGACGAAAAAACGGACAAACACTAGCAACGACAAATAATTGAAAACTGACACACAAAAGCAGCATGAATACTTACAAATATTTGTCGAAAAAATATGCAGTGTAAAAAAAGTTCGATGTTGAGCGAACAGCGCCGAGCAGCGGGTGATACATGGCACCAGTAGCGTCACCTTAAACGGCACCAGCGACACCAATGCTACGCGGTTCAGCACAACACCGCCGGCGGTTGCACGGACATACATACATGTGTTACGTCGCGCGCGTACTCGCTCATAGTTGCCGACGGCGTTGATGTAGAACGTGACTAGCCAATTTGTTGTTGTCAATATGTTCACAACTGTTAATAATTTTTTATGCAAAAATAATGCCAAATTGTACAAGTTTAAATAGACATTTCGTACGAACTTAATTTACAATGAATAAATTCGCATTGCTAATGCCAAAAAACAAAAACTTTCAAGACGCATGACAGAGCTATCAGCTACCTGGGTTTCCATGGGTAAAAACCAGCATTTTTCAAGAATTTTTTCTTCTATAAATAAGAATGAAATATTTTATTAAAATTTTTTATTTTGACAAACATACACTAATAATAAAAAAAATTCTGAAATTTTTGAAAAAAATATTTTAAACTCGGCCATTGCGACGCCATTTCCGGTGACCTCTCGGAAAAAAATGCCCCCGCGTTAGCAGGATAACTCCTTACAGGATCATCTAAAGTGAAAAAAATACGTGTTTTAGTTAAAAACTTAACTTAGAACTTGAACGAAGGAAAAAAACTGTAAGTTGGATTTTTGTAATCGAAAAAAAAATCCTTCGTCCAGGCCTTTAAGAAGTGTATCTCAAAAACCTGTGTAAAATTTCATGAAGATCGGTTGAGAAGTTCTCGAAAAATCTTGCCAACCGATTTCAAACTCACAGTTTCGAGAAAAAGCGTTTAAAGACGGCGAAGCCTAGCTAGCCTCGAACGCACAAGTTCTCAAGGCTGTATCTCCGAAACTATTAATCGGATTAACTTGAAAATTTAGAGGAATATTCTAGAGGTGTTGTAGAATTTGATAGGAAAACATCGATTTTTTGAAACCCGTAAACCCATGTAACCCTTAACACTCTTAAACAGAATAAATGATTAGGGGTTCAGTTTTTTATGACGAAAATTATGAAAAAATTATGAAAGAAATACTGATACCTTGATGGCGCTACTAGAAATAAATCCATATAATTTTTACTTAGCCCCAACCTTTAGAAGGCGCATGTATGAATATGACAGCTGTCGGATCATTAGTTTTTGAATTATTTCATTTTGACTGAAGCAACTTTTGTTATTGTGAAAGAAGTGATGAAAAGGAATGTCGGGTGTTGGCAAAATATTGCTTTTTGAGGAGAAAAAACGCTATTGAAGCCATAGTTTGTACTTATCTCCTGAGAAATCAACCATTGAGAATTGGTTTGCTAAGTTTAAGCGAGGTGACTCCCTTGAAAAAGGAAGGACGATCAACAGCGTCTGTTACAAAACGTTATGGGACCGTTTGAAGGACGAAATCGAAGAAAAACGGCCGCAATTTGAAGAAAAAGAAAGTGTCACAAGTCAGTGAAAACGATGGTAAAAATCCGTGGATTGGTCCTCGAATTGCTTCCACATCTACCGTTTTCGCCAGAACTGACCCCCAGCGACTATTTATTGTTCTCAGATCTCAAAAGAATGCACGCTGAGAAGAAATTTTCCTCGAATGAAGGGGTGATCGCCGAAATGTAGGCCTATTTTTAAGCAAAGGAGAAATCGTACTACAAAAATGATATCTAAAAGTTGGAGTGTTGCTATAATCAGCGTATTAGCCTTGAAGGAAGCTATATTGAATACAAAAAATTGAGTTTTACAAAAAAAAAATGTGTTTTACTAGGCAGACCGGAGACTTTTCAATTGAATTGTTATATAGTCTTCATATTTTCCGTTCTCAAGTTTCACTGCACCTGCCACATCCGGCAAATATCTACGCGATTAACGCTAAAAGTTTCATCAGCCAAAAGATTAAGAACAGCATTTTTGCCAACTTTCATAAATTAAATACAATTTTATATATACAGACATATATATTTATTTCCTCAGTTTTTATTCGTAATTATTTTTATTCATCGCATTCCACATTTTCATATTCTGCTGCTAATTTACTGCGCAAATACGAGTTATTGCTTAAGATATCGGACGTGTGTAGTTATGCTCTCGCATGCAATTTCAGGCTTCCGCCCGACTTTCTTGCATTTTGGTGACGCAAATAAATAAAAACTGCAAATGTAACCAAATTTAGCTGGTCGCACTCAATGTCTCCTTTGCTTTTTTTGCGATTTTTTCTGCAATTTTTGCTTGTTGACATGCAAATACTTTGTTAATATGTTTATGATATTGTTTTACGCCTGTTTTTGTTGTCACTTGATACTAACAGCTTGCACCTTGAACGTGAGGAATGGAAACTTTGTAAACTCATAAATATATACTTAAGTTATTATTAAACGGAATTTTGCCTGGCATCTTCGCAATCTAATTAGATGCATGTATTTATGCTCAAGTGCGTACAAATTTGCGTAGCTTTTTAAATATTAGTACAACTTATTATGCTAATTATAATTGTCTCTCTAATTAGTGGCATACCAGAAGTGTCAGACACAAATATTTTCGCGTTGATGCCGGTTAAACAATTACAAGTTCAGACTTTAGTGATTTTCTGCGTAAATGATGTCAGACTCTGTTGATGCAGCTGATTCCGGCACAGAAATTTCTGTAAGACTAAAAATAGATTTTGTAGGTCATAATCAAAATTCTTTATAATTTCGTTGGTGAATTCCATTGTTTGGTCGATGGTATTCATAGCGTTTTCAGCTTTAAATTCGGTCACAATTGTGGCTTGATGCGATGGTGCATTATCATCGTGTAAAATCCGTGGATTGTTCTTCCACAAACGCAAAATAGAACTCCTTATTGACCGTCTGTCCCTCCGGAACAAATTCATGATACATCAAACCTGAATATCGAAAAAAATGCGCATCACCTTGATTTTTGAGCGGATTTAACGTGGTTTTTTGGTTTCAGATCGTTTTTTTTCCAACACTACGATGATTGTTGACTTGTTTGAAAAGATCCATCAAATCTTTCGAACGGACTTGCGAAATATGTTAAGCTCTTTTACCATATCACTAAGACTTGACGCCTGACGATTTTCAAACACCATATCCTTCATTTTTTTTTAATATTTTCATCAATTGAAGTGGTCGAAAGTCGTCCAGAACGGGACATGTCTTCAACGATCTCTTGACCGTCTTTGAGGGCTTTGTACCACTCGTTGGCTTGTGTTTTTGATAAAACTGAATCTTCGTAAGCCTTTTCCAACTTTCGCAACGATTCCGTTTAAATTTTTTACATTCAGATACAACTTGCTACACGTACCCTTTGGCGGAAAAGGGAGGACGAGACAAAAAATTTTGGTTCTATTGCGCTTTTTGAGTCTTTTGTTAGAATTCCAAATTTTGAGGTTTTGGTCCAAAACGGTTTTAGGTAGTGAGAACTTGATGAGACTACTGCTTTGACAACTTAGAAAGGATTTCAAATGTTTAGGCCGGATATTTCTAATATGCTATATGGAAAGTAGGTAGCTTTCCCTTTCGATCCATAATTTCTACCTACTATATCCACTAAAATCTAATGTCCTATATGTCGGTTTCCTTCTACAAGGGAGCATAAACTGCAACCAGTGCAACCACTCGTGCTTTCCGTTGCGGACCAAAGTTGCACAAAACATAAATATACATAAAAAAGAAAAAAATCGTAAAAAAAACATAGACGAACTCGAATTCATAACTTTCAATGCAATTACGCGCATAAGTGAAGCGGCAACCCACTATAATAACAATCAGCGTCACTCACGGCCAAAACGGAGATGCTGGGAAAGGTGATGGTGATGATGCCCAAGCAGCTAATCATAATAGAAATAAAGAATGCACAGACATTGCTTGGAATACATATATATATTATATATAGTGATGGTCCGCGGCAGCCTAGTTGACCAAGAAATATCTCTGCATTTGCTGGTTCAAAAAAAAGCTCCAAGAAAGCAATCGCCACAGGATATTTAAAGGGCACATACAAACGACTTAAACACCTTATGATACCGCTGCGCATGCGCAGGTGTACTTCAACTCCATACGAGTGCTGCACTCGAGCAAAACTTATTAACAAACACAGCTTTATGTCTATAAATATGTATTGCCTTTTTGTTGCTATATACAATATGTATGCCATGCTTTCGATCTACTTTGTTGCTTTTACTTCTGCTGCTCTCGAAGTACCAAGTACCCCCTTAGCAACGTTGAAAAATAGCAACAACAAAGTCGACTTGGAAAATGTATGCGAAAACGACGTGAAGGTGTATAGCGTACGTGCAATTGTGGCGCATCACGTTGCTGCTGCCGTGGCGTGCTGCATCCGTACGTGCATAGTCAAGAATCAACAACAGCAACAACAAGCTTGGCATTCTTACGCCTCACATAATGTTGTTGTTTATTTTGTATATCACCAGCATCATCGTCATCGGCTGTTGCTGCTGCTGCATATCTCAAGGCAAATGTGGCTGCCAGTGCCGCTGATTGTGCTGCCGTTTGGTGGCAAGCTGATTGCTCGCTTATTAATTTGCGCCGGCAAAGAAGCGCTTTGCGTTGATCATGTCTATGACCATGGCCAAGCAAATGCGCCACTGACACGGTGGCTGGTTGGCCGCATACACTGCCGCTGGCTGCCACTTGTCGCAGCGCCCTCTTGGCGCACCGGTCGCACATGCGCTGCTGTGCGGCAGTTAAATCATATTAGAGCGCTCAGTGGCGGACAGTGATTGCACTGATTTGCTCACTCGGCTGCCGTTCTTGCTGCTGCTGCCCCCGTTTTGTTGTGTTTTTGGTGCGCACATGCGCAACGAAAATGTGTGGCAAGTTCATATTGGAGGCTAGTCTGTGTGTTATGCAGCTGCGCGTGCAATATTACTATTTGTACGCCACACTCTAGCCCATACGATTCTCATTATAGTTGCTCTTATTATTTGTATGCTTTTTTGCATTCGTCTTACTTGTTTGCACTGCACGCGGCGCGGCATGGTGTCAAACGTTTTGTAATCTGTCACGTCGCATCGTTTTCTCGGCTGTTTGCTGTGTTGCTCTGGGCCCACAAGTGGCTGCCTCTTCGCCGCGCTTCAAAAGTAGTGTTTTATAGTATTTTACTTTTATTTTTTTTTTAATTTGTGCTGGCGTTCCTCTTCACCTGTTGGCTTGGCTACCCGCCGCTTTCCGTTTTGTTTAGCTTCATTTCATATTTTTGCAGTTAATAACCATCTTGGGCGCTCACGTGCGGCGCAGTTTCTTGGGAATTTTACCAATTCGCATTTTATGCGTTTGTTTTCATCTTCTCTTGATCTCTTCTAGTGACTCTCGCTATGTAGCAACATGTTTGGTTGGCTGTGTGTTACTTTTCGTCGTTCGAATTAGTCATAATTTAGGTTATCCTTGCCTTTGCTTTTAATTCTTCCCGTAAAAAGCGGTTTGTGTTGAGTTCATAGCGATAACCTTCAGCATTTATTTAGCGATAGTTGACTTTCGTGAGATTTTACCTTTGCTTATTTGCGGAAAATATGACTAAGAAGTTTATAATAACTAAAACTATGGGCCTCAATCTGAGCGATTGCTTAAGTTATATAAAATTTAAGGAACTAGAAGGGATTAGGTCTTTGATCAATTTCGTTAGAAAAGATCTGCAATTTGTTTGTACACTTCAATATCTCTTATGCAAACTGTCGGTTTTGCGACATGGCACCGGAAACTCTAGAACACCTGATTCTAGATTGCCCAGCAATTTGTAGACACAGGCTCAAGACCATTAGATTTATCTACGGACAGTGATCACATTACCTCCATCCTGCGAGAACGCAATAATAATGCTATTCTGTTTGATGCGTGGACGCCCTTGCTTCCATTGTCCACCCGTATGTCTCGAGCCGAAAGAGCTTTTCGCTGGACCATCATCTTCCATGCGAACGTCATGGCCTAACCAGCGCATTCGTTGAGTTTTTATGCTCTTATCTATATCCATGTCGCCGTTGAACTCATACAGTTCGTGATTCGATCTTTATCGATATTCAACGCTCGCGCGGACGACTCTGTAGGTCTTTCGAATAATAGATCTCTAGAGTGCTCAAATCGTTATCTCATCTCGAGTCGTCATCATCCAAGTTTCTGCGACGTATTGTAGAGTGTAGTTTTTGTTCGTCGGAAGAGGGATCTGCTTCTCAATTGCCAACCGATCCCAAAGTAGCATATGTTGGCAAGAGTTATTCTACGTTTGATCTACAGGTCTAGTTTAGATATGCTGGTTTCGAGATAAACAAAGTCCTCAACAGTAACTTAGTTCCCAAGACGCGAGGATTCTTTGTATAGGGTTAGGCGTGAGGAATAGGTAGCTACTATCAGTGCTGTCGAAAGTGAATGTCGATCTTTTCCAGGACTTGACGTATTATAAAATCTGGTCTATGGTGGATTTTCCAGTTCCGTAGCCACACTACCTCATACAAATAATTATATGTGCATGAACTTTTTGCAAAAAAAGAAAAGATTACAAATTTATTAATACATAAGATATAAAAAAACGAAAAATAACAAATTTCTTATATATTTTTAAACTAAAGAACAAAATTTAAGTTTATGCTTATACATAGTAAATATTTATATGTGCATTTTTCTATTTTTGCCTGTAAATCCTATTCATTTGAGTTCAACTAAAAGACATCTCTACTTTAATAGTAAATAGTTTTGCCCTTATTTTTTAAAACTAAATTAAGCCGCTTGTTGTAATACGGGAATTTGCCTGTCATTAAAGAAGCGCTTCGTAACCTGTGCCGTGTGGATTGAAGCGTTATCCTGCTGATATATCCAGTTATCGCCATAAATATTGCCAGCAATTCTATCAACTTACTGTCTACATACTAGCATTCATTTTAGTGGATATATGCAGATATCGGTACCGCCTCCAAAGCCTCGCTTGTAGCAGGAACGTCGTTCCTGACGCGAATCTCCCCAATATTTCTTGCAATGATCTGGGCCGTCCAAATTGAATTTTTTTTCGTCACTAAACACTATATTCTGCCACTCTTCGGCCCAGAATTGGTATTTATTTGCAAACTGCAAACGTGCTATAATATCCTTGTTATTTGCAGTCTTAACTTGGTCCGTATGACCGCTACTCATCGAATCCGCTACTGCTAGCCGTCGAATCATCCGTTAGCACCGACCATCAATGTTGGTTTTTCGTCCACTGCGTCGCACTGTACCATAATTGGTGGGGTTTTTAACAAATCTTGATATACAGTTTCGATGCCGCTTTAGTCTGGATGCAACCTCGTATATTTTGGAACAGCTTTCATGCATTCCTATAATTATTTCTTTTTCCTTGGCTGACAACTAGTACCACGAGGCATTTTAGGCTTAAAGTTAATAAATGTATTAAAATTTCAAATAATTCACCAAGTTAATACACCTACAATAGTTTGCAAACAAATTTTCACGCAAAAAGATTTATCCGCGACAATATCAGCAAGAAAGATCATCTAGGCCGATTTTGCACATATAAATATTTACTACGCATACAACGAAAGAGAGCAGAATGAAACAATTTTTCGTTGCATATTAACGGCAACATATCAGCCGTTTATTCTACATTCACCAAAATTCAAAAAATACCAGTGAACAAAAAATATAAACAAAATCAAAATGCACATATAATTATTTGTATGAGGTAATATGGTCCAATCATTTACCAGCTCTTCGTTTCCGGCTTTGAAAGCTTTTTCCGCATTGTTACATATTTTTTCCCCCTAAAAACCTAGGTACGGCGTCAGACATCCATAACTGCATAAGATTTTTACGTGTCAATAATAAGTATATACATATGTATCTCCAGAATTGTACAGTTTATCAGTATTCTTTTAGAAATTAAAATTAACGTGCCATGAAAGTTCGAGCTTAAAGCTACTTGAGCTGCTGTCAAGCTGTCAGGTTTAACGAAACGCATTTCGCTAATCAACCATGACGAATTAATGGCAATCAACACTTGTTAAGGAAATTACACCCAAATTAAAAGTCGGAGTGGCAGACGGCCTCACAGACGAAAAAATGCACGAAAATACCGTAATATTTCTTAAAAACGTGAGCGAGCTGAAAAACGTGTGAGTTGAAATTTTTGGTGGTCCCTTAGTTAACTACTAAATTCCTTCCATACATACATTTTTTTACACAAATAACCAAGTGGCTTTGATTGACCAAACTCACAGCCTGCACTAAGCTTGTGGCCTTGCATAGCGATATATGCATATATGTACATTATATGTGTATTTGTTTGCATGTCGACCCTTTTGACACGCCCTCAACAGCAAGCTTGAACCAGTTTAGCGGCTCAATGACGGCGACACTATAATTTAGCGGCAGCCATTTAATTTGTAGACTGTTGCATTACCGACCAACGTTATTGATGTTGTTATTGTTGTTGTACATATGCACATGCATCGATAACTTAAAGGGCGGCTCATTTGCAAATTGCAGTTGACAGCAATGCTGAGCAATCAGCGCTGTATAAGCTTATAAATTAACAGTACATACATACATACATAAATATATAAGTATTGTTGTTTTTGTCTTAGTTGGTGTGTATATTTCTTTATTAAATATGTCGCATAGCTATTAGGCCTCACCATTTTCAACGACCACGACCACTCTCCCGCAATTAGTTATAAATGGAGACGATCAGCCAACCGTAAACGCTGACAGCTGGGCATTTCACCAAGAAAAAACATAACTTCTTGTGATTGGCTGGTTGGATGTGTGCGTTGCAGTCAACCAACTGTGCGATCGGTCGGAAAGACTGAAAAAAGAGAGATTATTAATAAAAAAATATATGTGTAATATACTATATGTAGGTATAGAAAATATTGAAACCAAGTCGGAAGACTTCAAAACTAGAGACAATATTGAAGGGAGACTTATCGTCTATTATACTCGTACTGGATATAGCAAAGGTCAGCTTGAGATCCATGTAGTGGAATACTACCGGATTTCTTCGACTATAAGCAAAACTTTATTTTAACACACTGTCATATATTTTCACAATGTATTTAAAAAAATTAACCCCTGTAAAATATATGTACATTTAAAGGATCAACCTGACGAGCTGTGCCCATTTGCCATTCCATCTTTCTGTCTATTTATACCCTGAGTTTTTCAAATATCAATCTGAAATTTTTCACAACATTCTTCTCTTCCCAAGAAGCTGCTTATTTGTCGGAACGGCCGATATCGCGCCACTATAACATATAGCTGCCATACAAACTGAACGATCAAAGACCAGTGCTTGTATGGGAAACTTTTTTATTTGACTAGATAACGTCACGAAATTTTACATGGGTTATTGTTTATGGCAACGCTGTTTTCTCCGAATAAATTGTTCAGATCGGTTCACTATAGCTTATAGCTGCCATACAAACTGAACGAACAAAATCAGTTGCTTGTATGAATAACTTTTCTATTTAAGTAGATTTCGTCACAAAATTAAGCATGGATTATTCTTTAAAGCAATGGTACGATCTACGAACAAATTGTTTAGATCGGGCTACTATAGCATATAGCTGCCATACAAACTCAGCGACCAAAATCAAGCTAAAGACCCTTTTATACTCTTTTCTGCCATAAAAAACTCACCTGTGAACAAGAATAAAGCCCCGATGCAGCCGCAATAAACGTTTTTCTTTTTTTTTTGTTTAAAAAGTGCTAAAAAGCACTTTATGCTGCCTAACCTCAAAACTGCAACCACAAGAGTCGCAGCAATTCGCAAATAATGTCATTAAATATATTGTCCTGTGGCTGTTTTGTGTTCACCACTGCGACCATTTCGCTATCAACTTCTCCAATACGAGTACACTTGCTTTTATTGACCCTAATTACCCGGCAAGGCTATTGCTCGCGCTCAGTATAATACATCATCAAGTGTCATCGAGCGTCATTAAACAATAAAAAGTCAGCAAATTTAATTGCATTCGAGTTGCAGTAGAAAAAAAAAAAAACAAAAAGCCATTTGAAAAATACACAAAAACACACCCAAAATGGATTGAGTCGAAATGAGCACAAGGAGCGGTCAACAACAACAAATGACTGCAAACAACAAGCAGGAATCAGCAGCCAACTTATACCACCCGAAAGCGAACAAGTGAATGCCGCGCTTATTGTGGCATGATGTGGGTGGCATGTTGCACGTTGCCAACGGCAGCATTTGTGGCGTCATTGTTGACATCAAATAAACTTTATTGTCGCGACTTGCAGCTCGACGTTGCATACTTTTCGACGCCAACGCCACGGCGATTTCAACATCCTTTTATTTGCTCAGCTCTATTTTTGCTTTCAGCTTGACTAGCTGCATACAAAGTGCAACGCACACCAACGCGCACATGCCACATGCAACTTGCTATAACAGCGGCCAGTTGGTTGCATTTGTTGTGTAGGTGTGTGGGTGGGTGAGTGTGTGTGGCATGAATTGAAAAAATGTCAATGAACTTTAAAATGTGTTTGGCAATAAAAACGAAGAAGACGCTGCAAGCACGCGAAGAGCAGGAAAGAGCGAGGAAAAGCGATTACGCTTGTGTGTGAGTGTGTGTGTGGACGTTAATGTATTAGTTTGCTATAAATACTTGCTGTCAGCTGCTGCCGCACGCGGCGTGTGGGTGATTGCACAAATATTTATGCACTATTTTCGCTTATCATAGCACATACAGCGCTTCTAATGTATATGCCGAGTATTTATGTGCAGCACGCCACCCTCCTCGTTTATGCTCAGCGTCATGTGTTACATTTTTTTGGTGTCTCACAGTCGTTGCGTCGTCATTGTTATGCCACACCATTAAGTTAGTTGACTTCACACAAGCATACACACACGCACATACAGCTTCATACGTGTATCCGTTGCATACTTGCAGGCGTCTAAACTGCTTCACTCGTTATCTGTTTTGTGCTTCGTGTAAACGCTGTTGCTCATTGCCTGCCATTGCACTTCGTCTTCTGCTTTACTTTGTCTAGTTATTTATAGTTAACTTCTTCTTACTAGCAAGCTAACAAGCTCTTTCCTTTTTCTTTTTTTACTGTCGCCTTCCTGTCGCTGGTTTTTTGTTGTTGCGTTGTTTTTGTTACAGCTCTCGGCGTCCTGTTTTTATATTATTTGCTTGTAGGTTTGTATTTTCTTGAGACAAATTGTATGCTTCACGCATGATAACAATTCCGAAAATTCATATCAACACATGTATGTGTGTGTATGCTTGCTGTTGGCAGAATTAGAAGCGTTAACATTGACAAGTTGCCCGCGGGAAACTTTATGTGACACGTGACTGTTAAAAACAAGGAAAATAAAAGCAGCAGCAAATGGCTAAAGGAGATTACAATTACATTTCCTTCATAACTTTTTCAAACACAGAGGCAAACTCTTATCATCCGAGAAGAGACTGATGAAGCAATGGATAACGGTTAGGATTTGCTTTGTAAATAACAACCGCCTTCGCATGCAACCCTGAAAGTTTTTACCGCGTATCTGATTAGTTGTTACATAGTCCTAATGTCAGCAGTTTCTGCCTCAAAATGTGTGTGTTTCAAAGGCTTCTTTTAAAACTCTTATTCCAAATATACAGCCTACAAAGACGATTTAATTGAACTAAAACTGTAACGGTATATTTATACATTTTTTAAGAAAATAAAAAAATATTTTTCGAGTTACATGCGATCTCTGTCAGGTACTGCTGCAGTGATTCCGGCCTTTTCCGTGGATTGTCGACCAGAGGAAAGTCTCCGGTAGGTGTAGGTGCTGCGAAATGTGTTATAAGGCTCAAAGCATCTGGGTATATGAAGGAGTCCCAAAAAAAGACACATCGAAATTCTCTACTACATTCCTGAAAACCTAAATCACTGTGCGGAGAGACCACTCATGACGGTTTTTTCCCTGCTCTCATGCCGACGAGGATTATGTGGATGGCGAAAAGTCGCTAGAGAAGAGCTGTAGTAAGCTTTTTCATGGATAGATCGAAGATAGAAAGGAAAGTTTGAGGAGGAATTTTCTATAAAGAATTCTCCATCGATTTTAACTTTAGGATAGCGGACCACGGTAGTATTTTTCAGACAGAATATCAAGGTGACGATAAACGTACTGCTACGAAGTGGAGCCCCTTTCTAAGAAGTGAGCAGATGGCAACATTAGCGCCGAGCTCGCTAACTGCGGTCTCGAAAGTTATTCTGGAAGGGAGAGAGGAGAAATATCAGCTAACTCGTTTCGATGCCTGGTCACAGCGGAATCGCTGGTAACTGCAAAGTCGATGAGCTAGTCCGAGTTGTATCTCCATTGGAGTCTTGCGTTCTAGAAATGAACCAACAGACCTGCGCTTAGCATGAGCTGGTGGACGACCAACTCATGTGCGTTTGTGAGGTCTTTTTGGCCCAAAAAGCCGGAGATCGACTGAACTACTTGCACTGAGCAAAGTTCACCTTAACGCAATAGTAACAGCTCTTAGCGGACACTGTCCGATAGGCATACATTCTTGCGGCTAAGGATCTTGACGGACATTAGTTCTCAAGGTCGTATAGAGGAGGATGAGATGAAAACATTCAGACCTTCTTTTACACTGTCTAGCCTTTGCAACACTGACACTTAAGCATTCTGGTAGTCTTACCTTCACCAAACCTGCAAATATAGCCGAGGCATTAGCGGTTTCCACAAATTTGTGATATCTTATGATACAGAATATAACAGTTTTTTTTAGTTGGACCGGTGTTCTAAGCTGTCCAAGTGAGATCTCTGCTGGTATGAACCATTTAACGTAACCTGCAATCGAAGAAATTAACAAAAATTGATGGCAATTGAAAAAAAGTTTAACTTTACCGAAATTTTTGACGTTTTAATCTGTCAAAACTTGATTAATTATCTCTGGTATAATAAAAATTGATAGTGGTCGGAATAGACAGCTATTTCTTGAATATTGCCTAGACGTGAATCCCATCTGGCATCATCACAAATAAAAACGCTTAACTTAATATAAACTTTCATCAAATAAATTGATTGTCGAGCCACACACTAACAGAGTAAACTAATTCCAAACTATTCGTCGCCTACAAAACAACCAACAAAAGTATTATTCCTATCAGCTAAAGCACACCATCATGGACCATGTGACCCTTCAATGCGCCAGTTGACCCTTTGTGCAATCAACCGGCTGAATGATGCTGCCAAACTACTACACACACACGCGCCGTCGATTGTAAATGTCTAATTTAAATGCAAATCACAGTCTAACAAACATTTCAAATGAACTCCAAACACTTTTCATCCACACCCACAATCCGACTGACAACTACACTCTTCCTCCGCCACTTCAAGCCTTTAACGCACCCAATCGTTGCAGTTAATTTACAAACAATTAAATCTGTCAGTAGCGACAGCAATGGCAACTGAACGCGTGTGTGGCAAGTAAATAGCTCAAAGTCAGTCACAGACACCACACCGCACCGAAAAACCAGTCAACCTTTACACCAATCAATGATTCACATTGTCAGGATTTGTCAGCAAAAAAGAATACACGATTTACTACAAGCAAGGGTGTGGAACTAGAGCGCACTGTTGTTCATATATGTGTGCCTCACACACACTGACACACACACTTTGTCATTTGTCCTTTGAAATGTATAGCAACACATAATGTCCCGGTCATTGAGTGCAGCAAATTACGATATAACGGTGCTCCAACAACTGCGGACCAACATATCACATGCTGCTGCGATCTCAAACCCGCTCACTGCATCTGTGTATGTATATGTATCATATAATATGTGTATACAATCCTTTTGGCAACACAATGGTCGCAAGTTTCATTTTGCTGCCAGTTGTGTCTCTAAGCATTATAGTATACCGTTGTGTGCCACATTTGTTTGTTTGTATTTGCATTACATGTAGAGCTGACTGCTGTGTCCAATCTCATACTGCCACCGACGATTTACACCAGTTCACGTGATTTAACAAGCGACACTTTGCAATTTACACCAACCCAAGCCCCAAACCACTTTCTAGGGTGAATGAGAGCTTATCACATAGACCGCACTACATGGACGTACACAACCTTTTGTGGAATCAGCTGCGCGTAAATTGTATAATCTTATCTCATCCACCCATTAACTTTCCGACTAATCCATACAAATTGTGCGCTCTTTAACGAAATGCTCCAAGTTTGTCTGTGGAGCTTGTTTTATGAGTATATGAGTGTCCTGAGCGTTGACCCCCATTGTTTAGTTGAGTATAGTAATTAGTAAATTAAATGCTTAAGAGAGGGAAGAAATATTTATAGTCCTTTTACGAAGACTCATTGATTTTATATTAGTACATAAATTAAGCTTTTAATAGAGAATTTTATTAAAAAATTAAGTTAGTCAGGTCTTAGCTTCAAAATTCTAATGGTAATCCCTTTGGGAGGATAGAGCCGTTTGAAATTCATGCAAGTGAGGAAAGTTCTCTGAGCGCCATTCACCTGGGAGTGGCCAGAAACGATTATTTTACATATGGCTCAAACAGCTTACGACTTCAGGTCTTAGTCCAAGTATCCTTTGTGTAGCCAAAAAGCATCCGTTTATAAGCGAGCTAAAGTGAGAAGGCGAAACATCCTTGCCGAGGGTTATGCACTGGATTTGGGACCCGCCACGTAAAAACCACAACCAATGAACAGAACAAAACAGTCTCGGATGAGAGTTCCCCCTTTTGATAACAACCACTGCAAACGTTCTAAAGATTACGATTTAAGCACATGCACTTGGAATATCCGGTCTCTTAGTTCGGAAGGAACCGCTGTCCAGCTGGTTGATGTCCTCGTGGGAGTAGAGGCTGACATCAACGCCTTTTTTTCTGTTTTAGAAGTGCGATGGACGGGACAAGGACTGAGATGAGTAGGTCCTTTTGGCATTTACTACAGTGACCATCTAAAGCGAAAATTTGGTTTGGAATAGCTGGTGGGAGAGAGACTCGGTCCCCGAGTCCTGGCATTCATCCCGATGGAAAAAAGTCCAGCCTCAATCCGAAGTGGCCAAAAAGGGATCTTTGGCACAACAGGTCGGTAAATTCGGCCTCCGTGAAGGAACATTCTCAAATGAGTTAGGTCTGATCGACTTCGCCGGTGCTCGAAATATGGTTATCTATAGTTCGAGATTACAGCATAGGAAAATTCATCCCTTGGCTGTCTTCGGATCGAAAAGCGACCAACCAAATCAATCAAGTCTCCAGTGTTTTAGACGTACCAACGCTCCGAGGTCCTATTATTGACTCGGATCACTTTCGTATTGTAGCAAAGATACGCACCCGCCTCTGTATTACGTCAGTCCAGTAATAAAATAACTACTTTAAGTTAAACAATCCAATTCAAAATCGATGGAATAATATTTTCAGCATACACAAACTTCACTTAAAATGAATAAAATCTAAAAATGGTCTCATTCTATAATAGTCTACAAATGGTATCTGCATAAAAAAGCAATTTACAAATCAGGTCAAAAGGTCAAAAGCAAGTGCCACATACCCGCAAGCGCAGCCACGCCAAACATATGTAGACTGTCTGGCTGCAAACTACACACCACTGGTGAAATCATTTGGAATATTTATAAATCACCCAGCGGCGACGAACCACCAACTCCTGCGTAACCCGCACTGCGAATGTCCTTCGCAGCGAGATAACTCCCCCCTGAGGCCTTCAAGCGAGGCGAACGCGCCATAAATTTGCAACGCAATCAGCGAAGACCGAAAGAATCTCCACCAAGGGGTTGAATTAGCCACCGTTCAATTGAAGAACAGCCATTGAGACGCAGTGGCAAATAACCAAAGTTTTAGCTAAAAACAAAAAAAAAACAACTACGGACTCAAGAAAAGCCTGCAAACCAAGCGGTAACTGCCGAGTCGTGCGTGTGCACAACAGATTAAGCCAAAAACAAAAAGCAGGCATTTCGAAAGCGCACTGTAAGTTCTCGAAAAGCAGCCAGTAGACAATCAGCAACAACAATAAGTGTGGAATATTCAACTAATTTTGAAAAAATATACGCAAGCAGAAGAAATCGCAGACAAGCAGTTAGGTGGAGAGGAAGATTTTAGCTGGAGCAGTGGAGCTCAACGCTTTTTAAATCTTTTCTTGGTTTTGAACGGTGGTGGCACCAAAGCCGTAGTCACTCTACCGCTGTTGTTGACACTGATGCTGCTGTTGATAAATATTGGTCGCATTGACGCTGGTGGCAGTGGTAATGAACAGTTGTGTTTGCGTCTGTGTACGTGTTGCTGTTGCTGTTGCTGGCGCGTCAATATTTGCTAATGTTGCGGTGTCTGCACACAGGCCGCCCACCATTTATTTTATGCGCCGCTTTGAGCAAACTAACAACGAGAAACTGTACACATATGCTTATTATATACAACATATATATATATTTATACTATGTATATGAGTATATAGTATATAAACATACGTGGATATATTTTATTTTATTTGCTTAGACACCTGCATTTGCTTTCGTGCGTTCGATTGCGATTTAAGTGCGATATTTCTCAGATAACGTCACACCTTCCCCTTGTACAACTCGCCCATTGCAAACACCCCCCTCCACACACACTCAAATGTGAGTGCATTTGTTGTTTTCATGTTGCCAAACACATTAACGGCAGAGCAACAACAATTTCACGCAAGACAATCACTACCGTTCGGGCTGCGCGTTGCTGCTTATGTCAACGCAGGTTGTGTGGGCGTGAACGATAATTTTTTGATTTCACTCAGAGCAATCAGTTGGTCACGAAGGCAGCCAGACGGACGGACACGCACACTTGCCACTTACCCTTAGTGGCACTTAGTTGGACCTGGCATGGACATAAGTAGTGTTGTTGTTATTGTTGTAGCGCCAGAAATCGGACGTAAATAGCAGTTGGAGCTTCGTTGACGCCACACTGGCATAAAGGACAGCACAGCATTTGTTGTTGGTGCAATTACCTTCGTTTAAATGGGAATTTGCAATTACAATTTTTCGTTATTCATCGGTTTTAACTTCCTAGAATGGCAATTTTTGGTCGTTGCATGCAACTTTTCAGTTTTTGTTATTGCGTAACCTCATTTATTCGATCGAAATCAGCAAACCGCGTAATGGCGTGCGATACTTAAGTATTTCTCTTATTTAATTAAGATTATCTGCAATGATAAGTTTTCTTTATCTTTCAAGCAGCTATCATTTGACCGACTGTGAGGCCATGGCGAACATCGAAAGAGAGATTCACCGTAAAATTTATGGACTTTTGCGTTCTAGCGGCTACCAGTATCACATATATAGTAATTAAGAAAGGATCAGTTCAGGATGTCTTTGATACCGTAGACTGTATAGCTGCACTGCATCATCTTGTCACTTCATTCTCTATTGGCTTTTGCCACACTGAGTTTGAAATTCTGGATTTCCGGGCTTCATTGGCCAAATGGCCATCATGTCTCAGTTTGTATATCTCCACCCGTTCACGCCAATTTTTGATGACCCATTGCAGCATTTCGGCTGGAGTTTGGGCTATAGAGCACTGATATTGTATTTGAGCCACTCAAAAGTTGCTGGTTGATTAGCGTAAACCTTCAATTTAACGTATCGCCAGAGCAAATAATATATAGGAGAGATCGTCCGTCCGTCGATTTCAACGAATTCCGTGAAAGAATCGTCAACATTGTGTTATAATACACGCGCTTGAGGATCGCAGCATTTCTTACCTCATTTCG